>NC_058133.1:472121096-472143105 GCF_016433145.1 Gracilinanus agilis
GCCAGGCAGACCAAAAACAGAGAAAGAAAACTACAGACCAATCTCCCTAATGAACATAGATGCAAAAATCTTAAATATAATACTAGCAAAAAGACTCCAGCAAGTAATCAAGAGGATTATCCATCATGATCAGGTGGGATTTATACCAGGAATGCAGGGATGGTTCAACATTAGGAAAACCATCCACATAATTGACTATATCAACAAACTAACAAACAAAAACCACATGATTATCTCAATAGATGCTAAAAACGCCTTTGACAAAATACAACATCCATTTGTATATTTGGAATTGGGGAGATGCCATTTAAAAGTATGTTATATATTTTCTATGGACATGTGAGAGACTTTGAAACTACATTTCCCATGATTCCTGATGGCAAACAGGAAGTATGATGATGTAAGAGAGGGGTTAAATCTCCTGGGTGAGGAGGAAGTCACTCTCTTAGCTAGCAGGCGCGGGCGATACGAAAGGTAAAGACGACTGAGGCAATGTGAATACTTACAGATGTATGATCTAATGATTTTATCTCTATCAGCATGGCTTTAATTAAACTACTAATTTATATTATTATATCAGTCTTTATCATTTTTAATTGTAACACATTCCTATTGAAAACACTAGAAAGTATAGGAATAGAAGGGCCTTTCCTAAAAATAATAAACAGTATATATCTAAAACTATCAACAAGCATCATATGCAATGGGGGTAAATTAGAAGCCTTCCCAATAAGATCAGGCATGAAACAAGGATGCCCATTATCACCTCTATTATTTAACATTGTACTAGAAACACTAGCAATAGGAATTAGAGAAGAAAAAGAAATTGAAGGTATTAAAATAGGCAATGAGGAGACTAAGCTATCACCCTTTGCAGATGATATGATGTTCTACTTAAAAAATCCTAGAGAATCAACTAAAAAGCTAGCAGAAATAATCAACAACTTTAGCAAAGTTGCAGGATACATAATAAATGCACATAAATCATCAACATTTCTACATATTTCCAACACATCAGAGAAGCAAAAGTTAGAAAGAGAAATACCATTTAAAATCACCCTAGTCAAGGACATCAGATTTGATCTGATGAGTGTCCACCACTGAGAAGTGTAACAATAGCAACTCCTTTCCAAACAACTAGTGGCTTTGCTAGAGGCTCTGCTACTCCCTGTTTTCTTTCTTTTTTTAAACAATCTTTATTTCATTAACAGTGAAAATAAATCAAAAGTTTGTATTATAAAAATCATTTTAAATTATTTTTCTTGAATAAACATTGACAAAGTGTCAATAATCAGGATACATTCCACATTCGTTTCCCATGTTGGATATGCCAGCTATTTCTCCCATTCTATTCTCTCCCATATATGCAAAGCTCCCCCAATTCTTGTAGCTGTTATTCACCTCTCCTTGGTTCTCTGTGCAATGGGTGGTTGAAAAATTGCTGAAGTTTTTCTGTAACACTTGGTCATATTTGTTCATGCTGATATGACCTTCAGAGACTCCTCCATAACCCTCATTCAGCTCCTGGCTAGGCAGATTGCCATAAGTAGACTGGTTTAACAAACTATGCCTCCTCTCATTTGGGGATCATAAGCACGGCTGTCTACTTCTGTTGTAGAATTCAAGAAGAGCTCTATATATCTGAGTTGCGTATTTGCTTTGTCTTTAGACATAGCTGCCACAGCATCTTCATGAGTAGCAAATTCAACATCTGCTTCTTCAGTCACTCTGCCATCAGATCCAATTTTAATGTATGCTCCTACTGGTTTGAATGGTGAGAAAAAATCACAGATATCATTTTCAGTAGCTTTGGAAGGTAATCCTCTCATGTGCACATAATGGCCTGCTGGACTCTGGTGAAAGATAGACCAACTATCTCCGTAGCTGAGATCAGACATCGCCAAATAGTAATTAAGGTATCTCCCAAAGCAATAGTCATGATTATACCAGTTGTAGTCATCATAGCCTCTGTACCCAGCTTCATAGGCACCACATCTCATTCCTGCAACCCCAACTCCTCTCCCAAGAGTGTTATAGCCTCTGCCAGCCTGGGGTCTGTCATAAAGACCTGGATGTTGCATAGCCATCAGCTTTCAAGGAGGATCATAATGTATCTGAGCTTCTGCCTGGCTGCTCTTGAAGATTTCAATGTACCTGTGCCCTATTCTTTCCTTATGTTTCTTTAGAGCCTTTTCAGCTATTTCCTGTGAAGCAAACTGCACGAAGGCTTCACTGCTGTTCCTTCCTTGGAAGTCTACTGGCAATGTTATCCCATTTGGCATAATATCCAGCCCTGAAAAAAACTGAACAATTTCTTCCTTGTTATACCTACATGGGAGATCTCTAAGGTTCACAAAGCCATCACTGGCAGTGGTCAAGACTATTTGGAGCAGTATGCTTCAACACCCAGGCCATTTCAATGTTGTTTGACTTGAATACTTCCACATATCTGTATCCCATAGTTTCTCTATCTTTTTTCAATGCCAATGTGACTTCATCTTGAGATTCAAGTTCAACAAATGCCTCTCCACTTGGTCTGCCCTCTCTGGTATAGATGAAATGAATGCCTGCTGCTCCATTTTGAATTTTGCATTCTGAGAAGAATTGTTGGATGTCACTGGCTGAGCATGACCATGGCAAGCCCCAGACCTTCACCACAAAGCCTTCTTCTCCTTTGGTGCTCAGCATCATCTTGTCTAGTTAGTAGCAGCAGCAGCTTGAAATGTGACTCTGGATCCTTGACTTTAGCTTCTCTGTGGCATACTTCACATGGGCCTCTGCAGCTTCTCTAATTCTGAGATCATTTGCTGAAGGATGATGTTCTGTTGGGCCATATGAGTCTGGTTCTCTGTGAAGTCTCTTCAGGGTTTGCCCAGACCTTCTTTTGATCTTCCAGTATTTGTACCCACTGTTGTTCTGCTAGAAGGAACTGTTGCTGCCTTGCAAAGTCCCACAGGATGCTTTGCTTCCAAATTTCTGCCTGTACCTCATTAGACCATTCATCAGGTGCTGGTCCAGTTCCATCAGCAAAGGAAGCTGAAAGACTCCTGTTTTCTTTTTTTTAAATCCCTTATCTTCCACTTTAGAATCAATGCTATATATTGTTTCCAAGGCAGAAGAGTAGTAAGGGCTAGGCGAAGAGTTAAGTGACTTGCCCAGGGTCACCCAGTAGGGAAGTGTCTGAGGTCAAATTTGAACCCAGGGCCTCCCATCTCTGGACCTGGCTCTCAATTCACTGAGCCACCTAGATGTCCCCTTTCCCATGTTTTCTAACATCATCTCTTTCAAGACATGTTTTCTTCCCCTTCCTCCTAAAAGCTCAACACCAGCCCTGGAGAAAAGCATGAATTCTGGACTAAGCCACAATGTTCCTGATCTCCCAATCCCATTCTCTAAAAAGTAATCGAAGAATCATGAGGCCTGTAAAGCTGCTGCTGCTGGCTTTGGTTCTGCCATGCTGGCCAATTGGTCAGGCCCAGGACCCAGCAAGCCACTGGCCTTTGAAAAGCCTGGCAGAAGAGTGGTCATTAGATAAGCCCAGTGGCCATGGTCTTGGTTTTCCTCCAGGGTGCCATCAGGATGCAAAGACAGAGCTCAGGTTGTCAGTAAGAGAAGACTCAGGGGCAACATCATAGCTGCCTTCAAATATTTAAGTATTGCTATGTGTAATAGGAATTAAGTTAGAATTTTCTCTAAGTAGATTCCAAAGTATAATAAGGACCTTTGGGCTGAAGTGACCAGGATGCAAATTTTGGCTCAGTAGAACTTTCTAACTCATCAGTGGGGATTAGATATCTGGTTCTTGTAGTGCATTAAAAGAAAGGAATTCATAGAATCTTTCTTAGAATTAATACTGAGCACTGGTTCCAAGGCTCCCTTCCTTATAAACATTTATATGCATATATATAGATACATATATATCCATATATGCACTTATCTACATTTACATATATTTAAGTGTGATGATCAAATAGATTTTATTATTTTTTTTACCAATTCCATGTAATAAAAAATCAAATATATTTTACTGACAGAGGTACATCATGAAAAAACTTTGGAACTCATTAGCCCTGTGGTCTCTGTAGAATTATGTTCTTTCCCAACATATCAGGTGTATTGGTCTAATTCTTTCCTACCTTTGGTGGCTTCCCAGGTATTTGCTGAGGGAGAAAGAAAGTTCAAAGACTGTGTTTTTCCCCACTGGAATCAGCCTTCCTTTATAAGCAGTGCTTGCAGAAGCCAGGTAGATGGCTGCTGCCCTCTGTTGGCACTGACAAATGCTAGAGGTTCATTGCCACAGGGCAGTAGTCTGATCCACCCTGGTCAACCTGGAGTATCTCAGAACTCCACCTCTCCTGGAGAAGATGCCTACTTCCTCAAAAGACACAAAGACTTCCATGCCCATCATTCAGGTACAAGGCCTGCCACCCAGCCCTTCTAAACTCCTACATCATGCAAAGCCACCAGGAGACAAATGCCACACAAGGCTGCTCCCACCAGGTTCATTTCTTTTCATAGTTGTTTTATTAGTAATATAATCAAAAACTCTCACCACCAAAGTACTATAAAGCCCTTTCAGCAATCCCACCTTAACCCTGGAGCCCAGCCTTTGCCCTTTACTGCTCGTTAAAACACAGAAATATAAGGGCAGCTACGTGGCACAGTGGATAAAGCACCAGCCCTGGAGGTGAGAGGACCTGGGTTCAAATTTGGCCAGAGATACTTCCTAGCTATCACCCTCAGCAAGTTACTTAACCCTGTTTGCCTAGCCCTTGCCCTTCTGTCTTAGAGTTGTAACTAAGATTAGAAAGTAAGAGTTGGTTTGTTTTTTTTTGATGAAGAGTTGTTTTTTTAAAACAAATATTAAATATTTTAGATAGTTTGCAGTAATGGATAAAGTGCTGGATTAAAGAGTCTGGAAGACCAAAGTTCAAATCCTCCCTCAAGACCCTTCCTAGCTGTACCATCCTGGATAAGTCACATAATCTCTAACTGCCTCATTTTCTCATATAAAAATTTATTTTTCACATACTGTATTAATTCCCTATATATTATATTATATTACATTACATTATATTATGTTATAATGTTATGTTATGCTATATTACGTTACATTACATTGTGCTGTTACACCGTTACATTATGCTACGCTACGTTATGCTACTTTACGTTACCCTACAGTTACTCTACGCTACATTATGCTACGCTACTTTAACCTAAACTGTATTATGCTAGCTATGCTACATTATACTGTATTGTGTTGTGTTGTGTTGTGTTGTGTTGTTTTATATTTTCTATTCTATTCTATTCTATTTTATTCTATTCTATTCCTGTGTCTGGAATCTGAGTCAGAGATCCCATCCAGTCTGCTGCTTTTTTGCTTCTTCTTAATCCTTAGGAAAGCACAGGAGCAGCTTCCTTTTTAACATAATTTGGCTGATAAATGAAGGAGATAAGAGTTCTTTTCCTGTGTATGTATTCCCCATGATGTAGGGGGTAGATGGGTTAATGGACCACTTCTTAGTTACCTATCACCAATTCAAGATGTCTTGGGATGACCAAGGGAGGGGCTGAATAATGAACTCCTAAAAATCTATTTACTAACCTGCTTGACCCAGTTCAGGTTGTCCCTGGTCATGAGAGAGCCATGGAGAGCTCTATCACTTTACTGATTATGATGCTGGACTAACCAATAAACCTGATAGAATCAACAAATATATATTCTTGCCCAAAAAGCAGTCTCTTGAGATAAATTTAATTACAAAACCCATCTGTAAAATGGGAATAACAGCATCTAAATCACTAAGAAATGAAATAATAATTGCAATGTATTTTGCAAACTTCAAAAAGACCTGCATAAATATTAGCTATTGTTGTTATTTCAACATGACTAGTTTCCTTTGTATTTCTGTATATTTTATTCATTTATCAACCTAATTCTAAGAAGAGATCCATAGCATTCATCAGAATGAAAAAAAAGGTCCATAACCCACAAAAAGATTAAGAACCCCTTCTTTAAAGGAACTCTTTTTTCTTTTTTTTTAATTTGAAAATTTTATTTATTTAATTAATTAAGACTATTTTCCCATGGTTACATGATTCACGTTCTTTCCCTCCCTTCTTCCCACTCCCCCCCCCTGTAGCCAACAAGTAATTCCACTGGGTTTTACGTGTCATTGATCAAGACCTATTTCCATATTATTAATATTTGCATTAGGGTGATTGCTTAGAGTCTACAAAAAAGGACTCTTTAAAAAGCAAATACTTGTAGGAAGCTCCACTATCTAGCTATCGAAAACTAATACATTACTTATCAGTTAATATGTAAGCTCCTTGAAGGCAGAGACTATTTTTCTTTTTGTATTCCCATCACGCAATACAGTTCTTGCCACACAGTAGGTACTAAATAAATGTTTGTTGATTGATCAATTGATTATTTTTTTTAATTTTTTTTAAACCCTTAACTTCTGTGTATTGGCTCCTTGGTGGAAGAGTGGTAAGGGTGGGCAATGGGGGTCAAGTGACTTGCCCAGGGTCACACAGCTGGGAAGTGTCTGAGGCCAGAATTTAACCTAGGAGCTCCTGTTTCTAGGCTTGGCTCTCAATCGACTGAGCCACCCAGCTGCCCCCTAAAAATAATATATCTTTATTAAATAATTATAATTAAAAAAAAACAGAGAGTAACCTCTCCCAGAGCTACAGCTTAAAGTGAGGACAAGAGGCTGTGAGTGTGAATTCCAGTCCTGTCTTGTGACCTGCTGTGTCCTCAGGAGAAAGGTATCCAGTCCCCCTGTTTCTTCCTCTGTATAATGGGCTCATTGATAGTTGAAAAATCTATTTTCTTCACTGTCCCTCTAGTCTACCAAAAGGGATACAGGAAGATGAATGGAAAGAGTGTGAAAATCTCCTAAGAAGGTTATCAGCATTAGTAGAGGATAATATTACTAGAGATACCCAATGATGCATCTCTAAGCATGGGATGCTCCAGTAATTTTACAAGGATCTAACAAACAGGAGGTTCTTAAGGTCATAGATTTAGACTTTTGAGGCCACCTAAAAAACAAACAAATTTGCTTTGAGCATAGGAGCCAGTCTAAGCATTTATGAATAATGTTTAAAGAGTCAATTTCAAAGGGCCCTCATACGGCCCAATATGCTGTGATGATTTTCTCCTCATGCAATTGGACAAGTGGGTGGGCAGAGAAAAAAGATGATTCAGGACCACAGACTAACTTCACTAAAATCCCAAACAATTGAGCAATGGGGAAGATTTCTCCTCTTCTCAAAGCCCAAAAGGGCGAGCATTAGGGACTCCAGAGGAAGGAAGAACAGAAGCTAGGGAAGCACTCTGTGCTGAGAAAACAAGGAGGACAATGTTGGAGAAGACAGAAAAGTGAGAGCCCAAAAGCTGAGTTATGTAAAGCACTTAGCACAGAGACTAGCACACAGTAGGAGCTTAATATATGCTTGTTCCCTCCCCACTTCCCTTTTTCCCCTAGGTAGGCTTCTTACCTTCATTCCAAAAGATTGCATCCTGATGACCACTTTTTTCCCGATTTTCCCCACTCCCAGAATCCCCAGGGTTTCCCCAAACAGCTCAGTCCCCATGAACAACAATAGAACAAGAAAGAGAGCAAAATTCCTCATTCTCTGACAGAAAGCAAGGAAGGGAACGGGGAGCAGGAGCTGTCTTCAGGGGAGCTCATCTTTTTCTGTTCCCATTTTCCATCTTTCATTGAGGCTGTAGCTTGAGGGATCTGCCTAAAGGAAGAGAAATAGGTTCAGCCACCTCTCCCACCATCTCTTTTTTTATTTTTTTTTAAACCCTTACGCTTCCATCTTAGAATCAATATTGTACATTGGTTCCAAGACAGAAGAGTAGTAAGAGCTAGGCAATAGGGCTTAAGTGACGTTCTTAGGGTCATATAAATTTGAACCTAGGACCTCCCATTTCTAGGATGGCTTTCTCTCCATTGAGCCACATAGCTGCCCTTCCATATACTTTTTGCTTTCTTTTTGTATGTATAATATTTATTTGTATATATTTACATATATAAGTTATAATACACTAAATATGTATGTATACATATGCATACACATATCTAAGTTAATCGTTGATATAGTTTGTATAAAACCCTCATAAGCAAAATTTGATTCCCACTAGATTTAATTCCCTTATTAGTCAAGGTGCATTAATTTTGTTTGTGTTGAAAATGATCACCTTCATCTAATCAAAAATAACTATTTTATCTTTTGTGATTGCATCTATCCCTTCTATCATTTCCACTCCCAAGTTGGGGAAAGTATATGATTTGCTTCTCATGGTATAAGCTTTACTGTTAATGTCGCATATCCATTGAAATATCTTATAGAATATGGGTAAGGTATT
Organism: Gracilinanus agilis; assembly: GCF_016433145.1. NCBI lineage: Eukaryota > Metazoa > Chordata > Mammalia > Didelphimorphia > Didelphidae > Gracilinanus > Gracilinanus agilis. The sequence goes on from NC_058133.1 coordinate 472,129,486, forward strand.
GATCTAAGTCCAATTTCTGCCAGACTTCTCTCCAGTTTTTCCAGCAGCTTTTATGAAATAGAAATATCTTTCCTAAATTTTTTTTGGTTTATTGAACACTAACCTATTGAGTTCCATTGGTTCTGATTCTCTCTTGTATAGTCTGATCTATTGATCTACATTGCTAATTTTAAACCAATACCAAGTGGTTTAGATATAAATAGAGCAGAAGTCTGGAAGTACTATCTATCCTTTATCCCTAGCTTTTTTCATTATTTCTCTCCATAGTCTCTATCTTTTAATCCACTCCATTATCATCTTTTTGAAATCTAGTTTGAGAAGGAAAAAGTCCTCTACCCCTTCCCACACCTTCTGAATGATTCAGTCAACATTAACCAAACAAGATGAGCCCTCCAGTCTCCGATCAGGATCACAGTAATGATGGAAAGGTCTACAGTTCCCTGAGTGGATCTGTTCATGTTATTGATTGACAACCAGTGAGTGGACCAGAAAGACTGTGGGACAGTCTTACCTGGCCAAGCACAAGATCATCCCACAGGTGAGCTCAACAGCACTAAAGCTGTTCCCATTTAGGGTGCTGAAAGCCAAAGCGAAGAAAAACTCATCAGAGGAACTAATAATCTACACAAAATATTCCTGCTCAGAGCCAATGGAAAACACTACCGCACGCCCTGTCCCACGCGATGCACCTTTCTCGCTCCATATGACGCACCCCAGTCCTATGCTTTGCATCCCAGTCCCCTGAGATGAATTCCTGAGGGCTACGTGTCCCGCTCCCCACTCCCACAGCAGCCCAGGTGATGCATTCCTCAACCCCGTACTATGTATGCACTCACCTGACTCAGTCCAGAGCAATGCTCAAAGCCCCCTCCACCTCCCATCCCCCATCGCGGCTCTTTGGGTATCAGCGTTAGTGCCCGGAGCGCTGGCACCGGGGCTAGAGACGGGGCACGCCTCTCTTTCCTGTGCCCGCTGAAAACCCGCCCAAGCAGGAGCCCCGCGGGTTATAAACGAGCGCGGCAGAAAGTTTGCACCTTCTGCTCTCCACAGATCCGAAGCTCCCGAGGCTCCCGAGACACAGCCTGGGTCGCAGCCCCTCGTCTGGGAGCCCGAGAGCTCCAGCTTGGCCAGGGTGCGAGGACGCGAGCCGGCCCTCCTCCTGCGCTGCCACGTTACCTGCAGCTCTATCAGAGCCTCTTTGCTCAGGTTCTGCTTCTCCACCACCTGCAGCCCTCCGTCTTCCAGGATCTTCCGGCAGCAAGGGTCCAGGCTGTCACTGATTAAGACCTTCCGGAGATTCGCAAAGGCCATGGTCAAAATCCGCCCGGACCAGCGCTGGCGCCCTGCAGAAATCACTTAAGAAGAAGGACTGCTTGGGCCTGACGGGCTACTGAAACTGGGGAAGAGTCTCTCTGGGTTTGTTTCTCCATTTGATTGGACAGAAGCTCTTGAAACCTCCATAACTCCACCTCCTCTTCCCCTCCCCCCCCCCCTTCCTACTTTACTATTCTTGTGAACTCTTAATTTCCATTTCAGTTCTTTCCTGTGCCTAGTGCGCAAGTAAAGCACAAATCGCTGTATGTGTTCTCATTCAATTGTGGTCTGAAATAAGAAGGAAAAAGGGCTGACCTCGGTTGATTCTTTAGCTAAGGGAAAATAAAGTCTCATTTCCATTTCTTTGCTCCCCAAAATCCTACTTACTCATTCATTTATTCATTCACTCATTCAACTAATAATTTGCTTGGCTCCCCCAGTATGGCCAGCAGTGTCGGGAAAAGGGGAAGAAAGCCAAAGGCAGGGCTAAGTTCTGTCCAGAAGGAGCACAGGATCTAAAGGGAGAAACTCTTTTTTTTTAAGTGCATTTTTGTCTTTTTATTTTTTATTTTAAATTTAATTAATTAATTAGTTTTGGGGAATTAATTCATTTAGAATATTTTTCCATGGTCACACGATTCATATCCTCCCTCCTCGCTCCCAGAACCGATGAGTAATTCCACTGGGTTTTACATGTATCCTTGTTCAAAACCTATTTCCATATCATTAATATTTGCTCTACAGTGATCATCCAAATTCAATATCCCCAATCATATCTCCACCGACCATGTGATCAATCATATGTTTTTCTTCTGCATCTCTGCTCCCACAGTTCTTTCTCATAAGTTCCTCTGAATTGAACTGGGTCATTGCATTGCTCCTAGTAGAGAAGTCCATTACCTCGATTGTGCCACAGTGTGTCCGTCTCTATGTACAACCTTCTCCTGGTTCTCCTCTAAAGGAAGAAACTCTTAAAGGCATAAAGGCGAGAACATTTCTGCCAAATAAGAGGCATAAATTAGCACAGGACATTTCAGTATTAAATGTCAAAAGACTGATAGAAACAATTATTAATCAATCCAGTATGTATTCAGCTCCCAAGATGTACCAGGCACAGTAGACTGAAAGGTACAAAACCGAAGACTTAAACAATCCAGGCTTAAAAGGAGTTTGCATTTTGGGGGGTTGCCAGATTGACTATCCCTTCTTAGTCTCTTTTGCGGAGGTTATGCCCACTAATAGTGAATGTCCCCTGAGTTCTGTCAGAAGCCCTCTTGTCTTCTCCCTCTCAACTATTTCAGTGGATGATTTCATTGTGGTTGTTGTTATTCAAATGTTTAGTTATGTCCAGCTCTTTGTGGCCCTGGGGACCATACTGTCCATGGGTTTTTCTTGGCAGATACTGGAATGGTTTGTCATTTTCTTCTCCAGTGGATTAAAGCAACTCATTATTATATCTATGCTGATGATCCTCAATTCTCCTTATCTAGCCCTAATTTCTGCTAATCTCTAGTCTCAAATCTCTAATTTCCTGGAATGTTGTGGGAGAAACACCCAAGTTTGTAGCAGGGTCTGGCCCCAAGAATGGGAGACTCAAACTCTGTTCACTCCATAAGTAAAAAAATAATTTTATTTTACAAAGAGGCGGGTGGTTTTGGGGGGGGGGTGCTAATCAGGTAGCCTAGGACTGATGGGCAAACTAAAGGGCTAGTAGAATAGCTTCTTTGAAGCAGATACTATGGAGTAGTAGTTGCACTGTAGAATGGGAACTTCCAGGGTTGGCATATTTATTGGGGTTTGGGAGCTTGTCGTCTCCCATTCCAAATTCAGGTGGAGCTATGTTTTGGAACATGAGCAAGTTTGGGAGATTCTTCTAGAATGCCAGAGTCCCCAACGTGCAGGTTCCATGTTCTCCCGTTGTCCACTTTGTCATCATTTGTCAACATGTGAGAGGTCTCAGCTACCCTTCTAGAATAAGAATATGGGGTGAGGGGGAACAGTACATTGGAGGACCACAACAGGTAATTAGCTATGTCTTACAGTTCTAAAACAATATGAATAATTAATAAAACAGATTAGGCACAAAGCTGGTGCCCAGGATAGAATATTACAGATCCAGTACACAGAATGGATAATTGATCAATCTGTAGTTCATGCTTGACTAATGTTGAAACTACAGTTTGTTTAACCAGTGCTAACTAGTAAGAAAATGCAAGATTTCAGAGTATGAGGGTCCTGTTCTTAATACTACCCCTTTACTGCCCACTGTCAGCCCACATCAGAAAGACATCTTTTTTTTAAACCCTTACTTTCTGTCTTAGTAATAGAAGGGCAAGAGTTAGGCAAATAGGTTTAAGTGACTTGCTCATGTTCCAAACCCAGCTAGAAAGTGTCTGAGGTCAGATTTGAACCCAGATCAACTCTAGGCCTGAAACTCTATCTACTGGACCACGTAGCTGCCCTACCCATCAACATTTTAAACACAACATATCCAAAACTGAATTTATCTCCTCAATCTCTCTCCTCCTCCCAATTCTGATATTACTCTTTTTTTTTTTCTTAACCCTTACCTTCTGTCTTAGAATTGATTCTAAGGCAGAAAAATGGTAAGGGCTAAGCAATTGGAGTTAAATGACTTGCTCATGGTCATACAACTAGAAAGTGTCTAAGGTCAGATTTGAAGCCAGGTCCTCCCAACTCCCAGTCTGGCTCTCTATCCACTGAACACCTAGCTACCCCCCTCCCTTTATTATACTTAAGGGCACCATCATCCTTCAAGTCACTCAGGCTGACAACTAGGTGTCATCCCTAGACTCCTCACTCTCTCTCACCCCTCATATCCAAACTGTTGGCAAGACCTTTCAATTTTACCTTTGAACATCTCTTGTAAATACTTCTTTATCTCTGATACTGCCATTAGCCTGATACAAGTCCTCATCACCTCAGACTTAGACTATTTTTCAAAAAAGCTCCTTATCTTCCATCTTCAAATCACTACTGTGTATAGGTTCCAAGGTAGAGGTTAGGCAATGGGGGTTAAATGACTTGCCCAGATCACTCAGCTAGGATTTGAGCCCAGAACCTTCTGTCTTTAGACCTGACTCTCTATCCAATGGACCACCTAGCTTCCCCCATCATACTTGGATTATTGCAGTAGCTTTCTGATTGGTCTCTCTGCCTCAAGTTTCTCCTCCCACTCCAGTCCATCCTCCATTCAGCTGCTAAACTGGTGATATTCCTATAGTCTACGTCTGACCCCATCTCTCCTCTCTATTCAGTAAACTCCTGGGGCTCCCTATTACCTCCAGGACCCAGGATAAAATCCTTTGTTTGGCACTCAAGCTTCATGACCTGACTTCCCCCCCCCCCGATTTTCCAGTCTTCTTACACCTTACCCACCCCTATACTCTACAATTCAATAACACTTACCTTCTTGCTGTTCTGTTCTTGCTGAACTAGAAACTCCATTTCCCAACTCTAGGCATTATCTTTTTTTTTCTTATTAACCAGCATTTTTTAAAGATGTAGACAGTACATTGTGTGAAGCTTGTCTCCTCATGCATTTAGAGGGGCAGCTTTACAATAAATGAAACCTGTTTGGTAACCAACTGTTTAATGAAGCCCATAAGGATCACATGCAACCAGAATAAAAGACATAAAAAATGAGGTATGTGTATCAATAGAATTCACCAGTTCCTGGTCCAAATAACTGTATAACTAAGTACTCAAAGAACTGATTCATAAAATTGCTAACCCATTGACATTTGATAAATTGGAAGACGACACATGTTGTCCCAATTAATACAAAAAAGAGGGAAAGGAGATAAGAATGGCATTTTCAAAGGAGAAACCAGGAAACATGACTTCATTTCTTTAGAAAAGTCTAGAATGTTATTGAAATGGAGAATTGGCTAATGCTCTCTACCCTTATGAGTATGTGTTCGGTGCTCAAGTGGTGCAATCCCCAGGTGGATTTTGGAACCTACACAGATGGTCTCCCCCACTCCATTCGATCAAGTCACAGCTAAAATTCTGACTTCCATGAGACTTTCTCACTCTTTCTTAATACTAATGCCTCCATTCTGTTCATCATTTTCAGTTTGTCCTATACATAGATTGATTGTGTCCACTTGTTTTCATGTTATCTTTCCCCATTAGACTGTTTGCTCCTTGAGAGCAGAGACTGGCTTTTTCCCTTTTTTTTCTCTTTGGTATCCCCAATACTTAGTATAGTGTTTCCCACATGGGAGGTGCCTAATAAATCACTAACTCAGAAGAGGCAAAGATCCTTGGGAAGTATTCCTTATTCATTATGTTGGGTATCCTCTTTCTATTTCGCCTCAGACTCTTTTCCATAAATATCATGAAGAAGAAAAGAAGAAATTCTTCAAAGTTACAAAGCTTCAAATGATTTGTGAAAAGTAAAGCATAGACAAGTATGGTGAGGGGAGAGCAGTAATGCAAGTGATATTTATTTTATCTTTTAATTTATTAATTAATTTGTTTGTTTGTTAAAGTTCCCAGGTATCTCCTTCCCTACCTCCCCACACTAGAGTAGGCATCATTTGACAAAAAATAATGTATATATAAATCTGTCTTGTGTATCTCTATGCACATTATTCTTCAAACTATATTTCTGTTACTATATATAGTGTTCTCTTGGTTCTAGTCATCTCACTCTTCATAATTTCATGTAGGTCTTTCCATGTTTCTTTTAATTAATTGAAGAATAGGGTAGCTAGGTTGCTCAGTGAGATCCTGGGTTCAAATACAACCTCAGACACTTTCTAGCTATGTGATCCTAGGCAAGTTCCCCATTGCCTAGTTTTACCATTCTTCTACCTAAGAACTGATACTTAATATTGATTCTAAGACAGAAAGTAAGGGTTTTTAAAAATTAATTGGAGACTAAATAATTTAATATTAAAGAATAAGTGGATCAAAGAACAAGTCACAGATACAATAAATAATTTTATTAAAGAAAATTATAAAAATGAGATAATGTACCAAAACCTGTGGGATACAGAAAAATCAATAATTAGAGGAAAATTTATATCTCTAATTTATATTGATAAAATAGAGAAAGAACAGATTAACAAATTAGTTTTAAAAAGTAGAAAAATAACACATTAAAAGCCCCCAATTAAATACCAAATTGGGAATCCTACAAAATACTATTTAACATTTGATATTTACTAAGCTATTCCCCAGCTCTTAAAGCATCCAAAAAAAGTTAAACTTCACGATGGCTTTCTCATAAATTCAGAATTTTCGTGGAATTTATCTATTTCCCTGAAGGAGAAACAGGAGTTATCATGTATCAGACAAGTAAAAATACTACCACCACTTTGACCACCATCTTTCCTCAGACCTTGATGGAGACAGCCCAAGACTTTGAACCAAGAATCATTCTGCAGCTATTTGGATTCTGGAGAACAGTGATTCCTTCCAAGGAATATAGCTAAGGCAAACCCCGCATTAGATGCCCCTGCATATTCAGAGCCAAGGTTGTGTTTCCTTTCCTTCAACTTCTCAGCGAAAGCAAATAGCAGCATACAAGAAAGGGTGAATCTCTGTAGGCTCATTTAGGATCACGTCTGAAAATCAGTTAACTTCATTCAATGAGCCTTGCTTTGTCGCTGCTGAACTCCAATACCTGATTCTCCTTCCACTGTTTCCTCGGGGAGCCCCAATTACATCCAACACAAAGCCCTTAACTCTCCCCATCACCACCATTTGTCTACTTCAGCTCCTTGGCCACAGTCTGTCTCCAGAACCCAAATCTAGTTCATTCCAAATCACTCCCTTCTTTCACAAGCTTTTAAAGGTGCAATTGCATTTGCTTCATCTCTACTCTAGTCCTAGCCTCACTTAGAGGATGTAAGTGCCTCGAAGGTACTTAATAAGTCATTTTAAAATCTTTATTTATGTTAAGCCCATAGTACGTGCTTAACAAATATTTAGTCTCTTAGAATCCCCTGACTTTCTTCAAGGTTTAATTCAAGGATCATCTAGGTAGTATAATGCATAGAGTACCAAAACTGGTGTCAGGAGGACCTGGGTTCAAATCTGATCCTAGACACTTCCTAGCTTTATGACCCTAGTCAAGTCACTTGACTCTCATTGCCTAGCCCTTGCAATTATTAGAACTGATACTAAGATAGAAGGTAAGGGGTTTTTTTCAAGGCAATTCAGACACCACCTTTTGCATGAAACCTTTCTCAGTCTCAGTAAACATTTATTAAGCACCTACTATGTGCTAGCCACCTTTCTCTGACCCCACAACTATAATCCCCCTCCATTAACTTACCTTCCATTTACTAGGCATTTATCTTGCTCGTTACTATTTGTGTACATATCATTGCACATTAGAATGTAATTTCCTTGAAGGCAGAGACTTCATTTTATTTTTGCTTTAGCTCTCTGGCTATTAATACAGTGTTTGGCACATATAAAACCCTTAATAAACACTTGCTGATTGATTTGTTTTTACATATATTCATATTCCATCTTCTTCCAGGATGCTCATGATTTACTTGCCCTTACTTCACCTCTTCATACTTCTCTAGGTGTGTGACCCTGGACAAGTCACTTAACGCTGTTGCCCTCAGTTTCCTCATCTCTAAAATGAACTGGAGAAGGAGATGGCAAACCATTTCAATATCTTTGCAAGAAAACGCCAAAGGATTATAAAAGATCAGACAAACAACCAACCAAATATCACTTTACCCCCAAAACCATGTTTCACAGGAATGAGTATGCTGTAAGTATGTGTTGACTATCTCAATAGTTGAATCAGCTGTGCTGCTACAGAAAGAACATTTTTTGGTTCTTTGACTCCTTGACATGGAAATTCAGTTTTCCCAAGTGTGTTTTTTTCACATACATGGTTATATTTAACTATTAGAGGTTCTAGGAGAAAACCCAAGGATTACCCCTTTACCACTAGAAATAGAATATGGGCATACAGAAGCAACCTCATCATGTAAAACATAAATTAGATTTCTCATTGGTCCCAGAAAACAGAACCAAAATAGGTGGAAAGTAGCAGAGGGAGAATTAAATAATCATTTAAAATTCCATTTTAATTTTTAATTAATCTCTTTCTTTGTTGGAATCCTCATTTAAAAAGGGTATCACAGAATAATCTATGTCAGATTGTCACTTGGGGAGGGAGAGGGAGAGAGAATTTGGATGCAAAAAAGTCAGAAAGCAATTGTTAAAAAATTGTTTCTACATGTGATTAAAAAATAACAAAAGGAATGAATTGGAAAATTAATTTTTAAATTTTGGGAAAAAACATGAAAAATAAATTAAAATTTGAAAAGCATCCCAAAAGAAAGCCCATGGTCACTACACACATGCCTGAGAAGTGGAAAAAAGGAACTCTAAATTATTCGGAAAAAGACCTACTCTAAGGGCCTAAACTAATTCATGGAAGGGCAGAAAACAAATAATTGAATTCGATCATCAGTGGAAAAAATAATTATCAGCAAAATGGCCCAAATTCTGAGGAAACAAGAAGGAAATAGGAAATTAGTTTATTAAGAGATTACAAACCTCCCCCAAACACAGGTACACCCACCTATACACATGGAATTCTAATTCCAACAGAGGGATAATTTCTCATTATGTAGTGGGAAAAGCACAGGATGTTTTTGTTAAACTAGAGTTAAAAGACCCGAATTCAAATTCCAGTGCTCTTGCTAATTAGCTAAGAGCAAATCATTTCACCTTTAGTGCCTGAGTTTCCTCATTTGTAACACATGTAGGGATAAAATAATCCCTTAGGATCCTTCTAGTGCTATAAAGTCTATGACTAATGAAATGCTTGAGTGACAGTTCAGCAGGGTGGGAGAGAAACTTGGCACCCCTGAGCCAGGATGTGGATCCAACCACCATGACCAGTTCCATGAGGAATTAGTCTTGAATAATGTACAAGCTGATCTTCCAGTGCTGTAAGAACAAAACGGGCCATGGATCATTGCTAAAACTTATCCCCTTCCATCTGTCACTGCTATAGTCATATGGAGATTGTGACCAAACTGGTACTGCCAGGACAGCCACTAAACAAGTTCTTCTGACTGGCTTCCTGCCATTTCTGAGCTGGGTATCTTTTTGGGGGGAGGTTTACTGAGAAGGAGGAATCAAAAGGGAATTTAAAGCCTTTTTCCTCTCCCTTTGATTCTCCTAGTTTCATTGTCCTTCTAGTCAGAAGGCATGGCCCATCAAGATGATTTTCTTTTTTTTAATTAGAATTAAAAGTTTATTAAAACATATAATTTGAAGGAAAGTGGTCTCTTTTTTTTAAAGATATTTTATTTGAACAATTACATGCCATAACAATTTTCCACATAAGTTTTCTGAAGTTATAAGATCCAAATTCCCCTCCATCACTCCTTTTCCTCCCCTTCCCAGTAAATGGTGAGCAATTTGATCTGGGTTATACAATATATTATCATGCAAAACATACTTCCATATTGGTCATTCTTGTAAGAGAATATTCATATAAAACCAAAACCCTAAAATAAAACTACAAATAAACTAATGTGAAAAATAGTCTGCTTTGATCTGCAGTCCTTTCTCTGTAGGTGGACAGCATTCTTTTCAAAAGTCCCTCAGAATTATCCCGGATCACTGTATTGCTGTAAGTAGCTAAGTTTTTCACAGTTGATTATCCCACAATATTGCTGTTACTATGTACAATGTTCTCCTGGTTCCATTGAGATATTTTTCGATCCTTGGTATTCTACCCTACTTATATCCTATAATGAATAAACCATAGGCTGGAAGTAGGAATGGATCTTTGAGCAAACCCCAACTTCAACCTAAGCTCTAGCCCCAACTAGCAGGCTCAGTCCACTTAGTATTTTCTTCTATTTTTTACTCAATGTATTTTCTTCTATTTTTTACTCAATCTCTATGGCCTTTAAACTTTAAACTTTTGAGATAAAATCAGCATCCCTCCTGATTCTGGTCTCTAGGAAATTATAAAACCAAAGGATCTCAAAGTTGAAAGAAACCTCAGGAATCATAAAATCATAAAAAATAAAATTTTAAAAATATAAAATCATAAAAACTACAACATCTACAAATCATTGATCAGCCTTTGCTGGGAAACCTCAAGTGGTGCAGAAACCACATGAGCTACATAGGTAGATCATTCCTGATTCTACGCTTCTTTGGAGAGAGAATTTTAGCATTTTGATCCTCTATGAAAAGGGACAGCCACAGAATTGGGGAAAGTTGAGATGAGAATAGTTTGAACAAAAAAGAAGATCAGTTTTGGGTTGGCCAACTTTAAGATGCCAGTAGAGATATCCATAAGAGAGTTTCAGACACAAGACTGAAGTGCAGGGGAGAGATTAAGTTTAGATAATGATTTGGAAGTCTTCTGCATAAAAGTGATTATCGAACACCAGAGGGTTATTGGTTTTACCAAAGGAGACTCTCTCCCATCAACCTCTCCTCTTTATTCGAAAAACAGAAAAGAAAGTAGGGTTGACATTTAAGGGAAGTTCACAGTCAGGGGGTGAACCAGTGAAAAAAAAAACTTAAAATAACTATAGAACAAACTAATGGATTATTGGTAAACTGGTATAACCATTCTGGAAAGCAACTTGGAATTATGGCAGTAAAGTGACTAAAATGTCAATATCCTTTTACCCAGAGATTCTGCTGCAAGGCATAAACCCCATGTGGTTATAGTAGAAATCATGACCTAACCTCTCTCCCTCCATGCCAATTAGTCTTTTGTTGTTGTTCAGTCATGTCTGACTCTTCATGACCCATTTGGGATTTTCTTGGCAGAGATACTAGAGTGATATGCCAGTTCCTTCTCTAATTAACTTTACAGATGAGGGAACTGAAGCAATTAGGGTTAAATGACTTGCCCAGGGTCACACAGTTAGTAAGTGTCTGAGGCCAAATTTGAACTGAAGATGAGTCTTCCTGATTCCAAGCCCAGTGCTCTATCCACTGTACCACCTAGGTGCCCAGCTATTGCAAATTAGGCTAGTTTTTTCTTAAAAGGAATTGAGTCTTTCCTCAAGGGGTCTAAAGGTTCAATCTATGGCCATTATTCCCTCATCATTTCAGCAGGAAGTTAGCATAAGGAGCTCTGGGAATGCTCTGATGGTTAGGTGGTAGATCGTGAGGGAACTCAGCTCTGCTGAATCACCTTGAGTTGTCCTCAACACCTGTTCTTGTTGAATGTTCCCTTCCTGATATGGCTAAATACATCTCTTTTTTGTTAACTCTTAAATGGCCTCCTGGGGCCTCATTTTTGTTCTAATATCAAACTGACCTCTGAAACTTCCTCATTATGTGACCTTGGATAAATCACTTAAGTGTCTATGGGCCTCAGTTTCTTCATCTGTAAAATGAAGATAATAATAGCACCTACCTTCCAGAATTGTTGTGAGGATCAAACCAGATAATTTTTATAAATGGCTTAGCACTTTGGCTGGCATGTGATAAAGACTCAATAAATGCTTATTTCCTTCATTTCTGTGAGAGTTGACAGCTAGAATTCTATTATTTCATGAGTAATCAAGTTTATTCATGATGATCATAAAATGCTGGCTTCCAAGGTGTGAGGTCACCTAGTATTTTTTCTTCCTTCCTTCTTTCCCCCCTCCATTATCCACTTCTTCTTTTCTTTCTTTCTTTCTTTCTTTCTTTCTTTCTTTCTTTCTTTCTTTCTTTCTTTCTTTCTTTCTTTCTTTCTTTCTTTCTTTCTTTCTTTCTTTCTTTTGCTGTCAGTCCAGCAAGCACAATCTTCCTTTCTTTTAGTATCTTAGGACCCTGCAGTTACTTTAGGCACTTCTGGTTTCCAGCTTTGAGAGAAAAGATGGATGATGTCAAACTTACTTTGGGTTGCCGCAGGGAAAATATGACTCTGGGATGAAGCCAACATTAGAGGAGCTGGTAGTCTCTGTCATAGTTCCGTCCCCAGATTGCAACATCAAAGATCTTGGGGGAATTCCCCTTTGGGTAAGATCTAGAACTCTCTTTTGTTCAAGCTGAGTTATCTCAAGCCCAAAGGGAGAGCTCCTTCACTCTGTATTATCTGATATACTCTCCTGTGTATACTTTCTTTGACTTCTGTTTTGCCATTGACTTGGATAAATGGGTTTCTTTGCTGACTGCTATGTGTTTGTTCATTGTGGAACTGGTATTTGGTGGGAAGGAAGCCAAGCCTTGGACATAGAGATTGTGATCCTCCTTCTTCCATTAATGAATCATAATAAGTTCAGCTTGAGCATGAAAACTGTATCCTCTAGACTAATAATATTTAAAGGGCCAGGTAGATATAACTCCGCCCCACTACCCCAGTGATTCCCAAATTGGGCTCCATCGCCCCTGGTGAGTACTGCAGTGATCCGGGGAGGTGGTGATGGCCACAGGTGCATTTGGGGGCGGTGAATAACTGTAATGGGGCAGTGATAGTATGTGACAGAGGGGGCACTAAGTAATATTTTTTCTGGAAAGGGGGCGGTAGGCCAAAAAAGTTTGGGAACCACTGTACTAACCCCTCTCTCTGAGGAGAGCAGAGTGTTCTAAGCTTCTGACTCCAACCTTCTGCTTCCATTCTTAGCAGGAAATAAAGTCTCCCTTGGAGAAAGGTGACAGGAGAAGAGTCTAGAGCAGTGATAGTAAGACTTCTAGAGACCCTGTGCCATGCCCTGCCTCCCCCTCCCCCCACTGCATGCTAGTTCCTCTCTTATCCCAGACAGGGGAAGGAGAAAAGGAGGGGAGTGGCCTGAGCGAATCCATTAGACTGCTGGGCAGAGGGATGGGGAGGCATGTGGAGAGGGGGAAAGGAGCAACTCTCCTCAAGTCTCTCTACCTTTCTAGTAAATAGCTCTGGTGGGAGACTGTGCATATGCCCACAGAGAGAGCTCTGTGTGCCATCTTTGGCACATGTGCTATAGGTTCACCACCACGAGTCTAGAGAAATCTTTTCTGCTTCTATTTGAGTCACACAATGACACCCCCATGTTGGTGATATGTGGGAGGTGGTCCTTGCGATATAAAAGTTATCATTAAGTACCTGCTCTATGCTGGTAAGACTTAGATAATATACTTCACAGTCTTCTGCTTTTCATTAGGACTCAGGTATTGAAAGCACTAGCATTCCCTTTGATTAGTTATCCAGCTGAAAACTCTCCATTGGGGAAAAAACCCCAACTGTTTAAGGAGAAAGAAACCAGGAGAGAGTGACTTTTCCTAATTCTAAATGCTTTCCATCTGAACTTTTGCTTAGCATCTCCTTTGTGCAAGGCATGGAGTAAGATATTGTGT
>NC_058133.1:472147086-472172964 GCF_016433145.1 Gracilinanus agilis
TATATATATATATTTATATGCATATTTTTATTTATTTTATTAACAATGTTAATATAATTCTGTTATAATTTTATATTATATATTAATTTACAATATGTAGCACATATATTGTAAATTAATATATTTATATATTATATGTAATATAAATAAAATAATATAATTTACAATGTATAACATGTTATAAATTAATATATTTGTATATTATCTGTGATATAAATAAAATAATAATTAATCATAAAATAATAAAACTTAAAATATATATATAAAGTGTCCTAAGACCAAAACTTTTGAAAATTGTTGCCTTGGAAGGATATTCTCAGAGGAAACGTCCAAAGTGCCATCTAGTGGCCAGAGAAGATGCCCATGAAAAAGTTGCAAGAGCCAAAGAGCCGCCTAGTGGCTGAACAAAATATATTGGGCTAAGAAGGAGAAAAAGGAGGTTGCCTTGTGATCTCATTGGTACAGAAAACTCAAGGATGAATAAAGGATCTCTTACCAGGGTAGGCTGGCATTTTCTTTGTGTGGCACATGTTCTCAAGTTTCTCCACCAAATTCCAGATGGCACTGGGAGGTTGGGTTCCCAGAGGGCAACTAACTACTTTGGTGCCTAGGGTTAAACCTGAAGGGCTGGTGGGCACCCATCAATGGGAAAATCTGGTCTCTCACAGATGTGTAATTGAAAAGGGGAGAAGTATTTTAATAGGTAAATGATGTCTTGGTATTATTATGAAAATAGTTTTGATCTTGTTGCCCAGTTGTGTCCAACTCTTTGTGACCCCATGACCCCATAATACACCAGTTCTCTCCCCTAGCACTTCCTTGGCAAAGATACTAGAGTGGTCTGCCATTTCTTTCTCTGGTGGATTAAGATGTATTTGTTAGAAAATCTTGAACCCCTGGACTCCATCTCCCAGAATTCTTTTTCATTTCCCAGCATCCCTTTCCCTGCACCCCCATGTTTGCATCTTCATGTGTTGTTTATAAGTTTGCTCTAAGATGTGCCCACTCTCTCTTTTCCGTGCACGGCTGGGAAAGCAGGCTTTTTGCTCTATCTTTTTATTTTCTTTTTCTTCAAATTATCATTAATAAATCTTGTTAAATATAATATTTGGATATATTGTATATTAATTATAATTCTCACAAAGATAAATAGAAGTTGAATGACTTGCCTAGGCTCGCCCAGCTAATAATAAATGTCTGAAGCTAGATTTGAACTTGGGTCTTCTATCCACTGAGCAACCTAACTACCTTTCTAACTAGTCCTCTAGTCTTAGCTAAAATCTCACCCTCAAATTTAAAAAAAAAAAAAAATCTCACCCTCTCCAGGAAGACTTTCGCAATTCCCTTTAATTCTAGGACTCTCTCATCTATTGATTATTCCCAGTCTATCCTAATTGTAGCTTACTAGTTTTTCTTCTCAAATATTATCAATATCAATAGGTCAGACTTTTTAAATGGGGTATTTAAAATGAATGGTGGGCACTATTCATTCCCTCCCATCCCCTCACCAAATCTAAAATATTATCCCATTATATAAAGTCTTGGGGAAAGATACGTTGCATTTATAGCGTCTGACAGCTGGAAACCCTAATCTCCCCTTCATGGGGAACTTATAAAAATTCTCTTAGATAAGTTATAGCTTTCTGCCTGGTTATTTGTAGATTCTTGGAGCTACTTTTCCTCAAATCCCATTGCAGATATTGTTACTGGTCACTGCTGTTCCAGAGACATAGCTAGGACACCAAAGAGAAGTCAAAATCTTCTGCCCCTTCAAAGTTCACAAGGTCTTCCTCTGGTCAAAAGTGCGTGTGTGTCTGTGTATGTCTGTGTGTGTGAGGGAGGGGAGCAGTCAAAGGCTATCCCCCTCTTTTGTTGCCCCTGTCCACCCTCTCTGGGTCTTAATTGGATTGCTTTCTCCTCTCTCCTTCCAAATGCTTAAATAATGATGGGTTCTGAATTAGGACACTTAGAGAAGTCCCACAGGGCTTGACCAATATTTCTTTAGTTAATCTAAGCATAATTCTCTACATACCTAATTAAAATGTCTTTGAATTGGATTGATTCAATGTTTATGCCTTTTTCCATGTCTAGCCCATTCCTCTCATCAATTGAGTCAGTTGAGAGAGTAGGGGTGACTAGTCAATTTTACATCTTAGAGAGGTGCCAAAAGCATTGAGGACAGCGAGGTGATGCACCTGTCCTGGAGTCAGGAAGGCTTGTCTTTCTGAGTTCAAATCCAACCTCAGACACTCATTGATGATCTTGGGCAAGTTGTTTACCTTTATTTGCAGCGGTTTCCTTATCCGTAAAATGAGAAGGAAATGGAAAACTATTCTTTTGTTGTTGAAAACCCTAAATTTGTCACATGTACATGATTGAACACTCTACATAGAGCAGTGAAGTTAAATAAATTTCCCAGGATCGTACAATAAAGTGCGGATGAAGGCAGGACTTGGAATCTAGGTCTTCCTATCTAGCTCTCTAACCATACTCTGCTACCTTTGCATGCCACAGATATGGCACAAGATCCTGAAATGTGGGGAGAAAAAGAAGGAAGGAGAGATGGAAGATGACAAAAGAGGGAAGAAAGAAAAGACAACAATGACAGCAAGAACAGCAAAGATAATTCTTGTTGACTTCCCTTGATGAACCATACTCTCCTTCTGGATGCTCTCTCCCCTTTTGATTTATACAACCATCCCTTTCCCTCTGTTCATCTACCTGAGCCTATGATCAGTCTCCTTTGCTGAATCATAATCCATATAATTGTCCGCTTTATCCCATGCCCTGTTCTCTTCTCTTTACTTTCTCACTTGTGTAATGCAGGGTTTCTTGCATTGCAATATTACCCTAGGCAATCCTGTCAGTTATCAGAATGGAATTCTGGGGCGACAGGTGCCAGATGCCAGGTGCTAACCGGCAGTTGGGCAGTGACTATATAAGGCCCTGCAAACCTAATCCCGGGGTTCTGTTTTCCCTTGACCTCACCCAGACAACTTGCTATCCCTGACCTTTCCCCTTGGGGCCCCTGATCAGGAAGGGTGGAAGGGAGGAGGATCGTGGGCAGGATCTTAGTTAGTGTTGCCTAGTTGTTAGGGCCATTTCTAAAGCAATTCAACAACATTGTCGGTATACCTAGCCAATCAATAACACCAAGCCAGAGTCTAGTCATCTCAGGCTGGGGGCTGGTTGCCCTCAGCCTGTCAAGACCCTTAGGTCATGGGTTCAAGACTTTCCTTTTTCTTTCTCTCTTTTTTTTTTCAATTCCTTCCTTTGCTACCTTACCCATTCTCCTGTAACTCCTCTTCATGCTGAGAGACTATTGTCCCTTAACCAACTTGACCTGTGACCTTCATTAAGGTATAGCACATATTTTCCTCTTTCCTTCAGTTTCTGTTCCCCCTTTTAAGCACCTTCCCATTTTCAATCTAGTCACAAGCTTATCTCCTTTGAAAAGGGAGTTGGGATCCATCCTGTTTCTGGCCTGATACTTTAAATCTTTATCTCTAAAAGGTCTGTGGGTTTTATTTTTTCTCTCTCAGACGGTATCCTTCTCTTTCTAGTTTAAAAAAAATTTAACAGTCCCTAGAGATGGAGAAATTTATTGTATTGACTTTTCTTTTCTCAGCAGTCGGATGTATTTACCTTTTGGGGGCTTGTATTGTTTGGAGGTATTTGTAAATTGAATAATCTGTCCACATCTTTTAAAAGGAATTGTTCAAATATCTTTTTTACTGAATGTTAATTTTTTTCATCAGGGTTGCATGGTATGTCATCCTGGACTGCATCTTGATCTTTGCTTTTTTGGATTTTTATTCCATTGTTTACTGCAGTGTCTCATTTGAATTTCTTCTTTTACAGTTTAAGGTTTTTTCTCCTTTTTCTCCAGGTTCCTTACAGAATTTGGTGCTTGTCACTGGAATTGTTCAATTCAACCTTCTTGCTATCTTTGAATTTGAAGGATGTGAATTTTTCTCTTACCAACCTGTGGGTTATTTTGATGGGCTTTTTGTTTTCTGTATTCAGAAGCTCTGGTCAGCTTCTCTGTCTCATTTATTAAATTGTGTTCAGGTTATCTAATTTGTCATATTTTATTAGGATACATCTTAAATTATCTCTCTATAGCCTGTCTTTAAGATCAGTATGTATTCTTCTATAACAATCAATTTCATTCTAAAAATTATTATGTGTTGCTTCTGTCTTTCCAGATTATCCCTCACTTCAGCATATTTACATTCCCAATCTGTTGTTCTTTCTTTTGATTTTTTTGAAGATTTTCCACTTTGGTTTCAAGTTTTTTCTTTTATGTTAATTATTTCTGCTTTGAAGAACCAAAGTCTTCCATTTGCTCACTCTTATCTTTTTCACTCAAAATTCCAATTTCTCTCTTTAGTCATTCTGGAACAGTTTGCTGTAGTTCCAAGCACTCTTAGGAATTAAAAGGGTTCTATTTTTAACCAGGTATTGATTCAATTTCCTTTGACTTGCAATATTTATTTAGGTTAATTTGTAAGATATTAGATGTCTTAGTATTCATCCTCCCTTTGAATTAGTGTGTTTTCATTGTTGATTTCCACTAGTGCTCTAATTTTAACTGAATTTTCTTCCTTTTCCTTCTCCTTGATTTGGTGGTTTTTAGCCTTTTAAAAAAGTATAATGTCTCATTACTCATTTTCTGAATCCTCCCCTTTTATTGTGGTTTCAAAGCTGTTTCAGCTTCCTTTCAAGTTGGGAAATAAACTTTCACTGGCCTTGGTCTCTGTTCCAAATAGCTTCTAGAGGGACATAACTGACTCTTGATAGATTCCAGTCCTCTTTTCTCTAGCTCTGGTACTGATGAATATCCCAGGCTTGCCTCAGTCCCCTGTTCCTTAGTTTTCTAAATTAGTTACCTGAATTAGTATCTGTTGCTTTTCATAAGAGTCGGGAAGAATAATTTTTTTATTGATTAATTAAGAAAATTTTTCCATGGTTACATGATTCATGTCCTTTCTCTCCCCTCCTCCCACCCCACTGGGTTTTATAATGGGTCACTGATCAAGACCTATTTTCATATTATTGATATTTACATTAGGGTGATCGTTTAGAGTCTACATCCCCAATCATACAGGAATAGTTTATTCCAGGTAGCAGGAAACCCAATCTATTCCTGTTATAACTTCTTGCCTACTTCATAATCCTGGGAAGAGTTGAAATCCAGAACTAGATGCAACCAGAAGGTTGGAGAAGGCCTTACCTTGGGTTTCACAGAAGCAATTCAAACAGGAAAAATATCTCTGAGTAAGTCCCAAAGCATAAACTCTCAGCTCAATTTGTACCCTTGGCTGAGGTATGAATGCTGGTGGGGGAGAGATATTGAGTAAGAGTTTCAAAGTTTGCTATTTTCCACTGTTAATTCATAAGGCTATTACATTATTGGACATTTTTCTGTCTTCTGGAAACAAATATAATTGATCTACTTCTAAAGAATAAGTCCTCTCTCTCTTTTTCAAGCTATAATGGAGACTAAGGAAAATGCCTCATCCTTCATCTTTCATATGAAAGCTTCCTTTTTTCTATGCTACATTGCCTCAAAGCGGGCACTGATGATTTAATGACATTTGGGGAAAGATGAAGGAGAATCCATGCCTGCAGGAATCAGGAAAATGGAATATAACTTACTGGATATGAGAAGTGTAAAGACAGGAAATGGTACTCAAGAGCACAAGCTATTAGCACAAGAAAATACAAGGAGGAACTTTTTGTTTTTGTTGTTCAGGTGTGTCAGATCCCATTTGGGATTTTCTTGGCAAAGACACTAGAGTGATTTGCTATTTCTTTTTCCATTTCATTTTACAGAGGAGGAGCCTGGGGCAAATTGGGTTAAGTGATTTTTTCCCAGGGTCTCACATCTGGGAGGCAACTAGGAAGTTTCTGAGGCTAGATTTGAACCTCAGACCTTCCATCTCTCAGCCTGGGTCTCAATCCACTGAGATACTTAGCTTCTCCTTCTCCTGTATATTTATTACCAGATAACTTAAATAGCTTTAATACTAATTCCCAGTGGCATGATGGACAAAGAAACCTACTCATTTCCTCCTTATTATCAGAGGAACCAGGAGGCCTTCCCAAGTTTGGGAAGAATAATTGAAAAAAAAAAAAAAAAGTCCCACACACTTGATAGCTGACAGAGGGACCCTGACCTGTGATAGTTAGGTGTGTTTTGAACATGCAGCCTGGACAATCTCCCCCTCCCTCCACATTTTTAGCTGGGACTATTGCCATTGTATTTTACTGGAAAAAAAATTGGTGTCATTCTCCCAGAGTTTCCTTCATTCCCTTCCTTATCTCATATCACTCAGCTGCCTTTGGCTACTATTATCTCATTTATCCAGTCTCACATGAAGTAGTCTTTCTCCTTTCCAGGACCAACCCCTCTAAGTGCACAAGTAATCCCATTCCATCCGGTCTTCTGGATCCAGCAGATTGTCCCTTCTCTCTTTAGGTTCTCATAATCTCTTCCTGTCTACTAGCTACTTCCCTTGAGAAGGCTGTCATTGACAGTAAGAATTTTCCACTTTCTTTCCTTCCTCTTCTTAACCCTCTGCAGTCTGGCTTTCGACCAGTCATCCAATTGAAACTGAGTTAAAAATTATCTTTCAATTGCCAGATCTGATCCCAGTCCTCATCTTTCCTGACTTTAGCTCTCGACACTGCCCTCCTTCTCTAGGTTTTCATGATATTCCTCTCCTATCAGTTCTACCACTCCTTCTTACCATTCCTCCTTTGCTTCACCATCATCCAGGTTATGCCTATTAAATGTTATTTTAATTATTTATATTATATATATTAATTTAATATATTAAACATGGATGTCCCCCAACTCTCTGTCTTCTCCCACGATGCTACTTTGCTTGGTGATCTCATCAACTCCTATGGATTTTATGTACTCTATTTCCATAGTTCTGCATGTTTGTACATAGCTATTTTCTTGTTTTTCCCCAATTAGGAAGTAAGCTCCATTAAAGCAGGGGTTTTGTGTATATGTGTGTTGGCTTTTTGCTTTTCTTTGGAATTCTAGCACTTAGCACAGTGCTTAGCCTATGGTAGGTGTTTAATAAATGTTTCTTGACTTTACAAGAATATTATCTGAGAAAGGAAGGCGAGTGGAACACCCATGGTGGCAGAGCAACTGTTAACCAAGGTGTCAAACAGGTTACAAAACAGGATAAACCCAACGTAGGCTCTGAGTATAGAAAAGGAAGTCCTCTACAACAGTATTTACAATAAGCTTAGTTATTGATTTTTAACAATGAATTATTCTAAGTAGGGAGCAGATGACAGCTCCAGGAGGTAGCAGCAGCAGCTTGGAAAGAAATGGGAAAAGATGACTTCGGAAGCAGAGAGGAATAGCAAGTGGGGAGCCATAAGGAAATAGGCACAGCTAATTCCTAGGAGATGAACCCATGAGAGGTGTTCTCTCCAGCTGGGAAGCAGCAGCGATGTATGACGGTGGTGTCAAACTCAAATAGAAATCATCTGTACAGGAGGAACCCTGTGAGCTCCAGATTGATTTAGTCTTAAAATGTCATATTATCTGTGTTTTATTGTATTTTTATTTATTTTGACAAATATTTCTCAATTACATTTTAATCTCATTCAGGCTGTGCTCAGGAGTGTTGGGGGTCACCTACCCAAAAGAGGGTTGTAGTTAGAATCAAATGAGATAGTTCATAAAGCACCAAGTACAGCACCTGCCATATATTAACCTGGAAAAACACAGAACCAACAAAGCAGTCACAAAGAACAAGTGTTTAATCAGGACAAGGACAACACACACACCACCACCACACTGAGCTAAGCAACGTCTCCAGAAAATGCACCAAGAAGGGGAAATCTCCATCATGGCAATTTCCATTGAACTAAAGAATTTGAGATCTTATATATACTTTGGGAAGTATAAGAAAGGAAGGACAACTGATTGACTTAGCTGGAGACAAGGGAAGGAAGAATCCAAGCCAGGGGAGAAGCGTAGATACAATGGGAGAAACTTCTAAGACAAAATTATATCTGCTCATTCTCTCTAGGGTGAGATCAATGGGTACTTGAAGGTTTATTGTTCAGTCTGTGAACAACTCTACTAATGGTACCTAGGGTGATCCAAGGGTGCTTGAGGGGTTCATAAAACAAGATTGTCATTATAAATGTTATATTAATATTAGTTACTGTTACGATGGGGTGGCTGGGTGGTACAGTGGATAGAATACTGGGCTTGGAATCAGGAAGATGCATCTTCATGAGTTCAAAGCTAGCTTAAGACACTAGCTATGTGATCCTGGGCAAGTCTCTTAACCCCATTTGCCTCAGTTTTCTTAATCTGTAAAATGAACAGGAGCAGGAAATGGCAAACCACTTCAGTATATTTGCCATGAGAACCTCAAATGGGGCCACAAAGAGCAATAACAACTTCATGACCTAGTTGACATGTCTGGTGTAGGATGTAAAGTATTGGATTTGTAATCGGGAAGAATTGACTTCAAAAGCTGCTTCAGGTGTATGATTCTTGGCTAATTAATTAATCTCTTTAGTTCAGAATTTTCTTATCTATAAAATGAGAGGAATAATTGGATTCAATGATCTCTAAGTTGCCTTCTAATGGCAAATCCATTATCCTATGAGTATGAGTTGTTCTGAGGAGTGTTCCCTCTCCCCCTCATGTTGTGAGATTCTGTAAGCACTTTTGCCTTTTTGTGTATGTATTTTCCCTTGTGTGTTTCTCTTTATTTTTGATGTATGGATAGAAAATGGACATGGATGAGCTGTCCCAACTTCAGGGTTGCTTCAGGAGGACGTCAATTTTTAAAATTTAGCTCCTGAAACAAGTCCACTCTACGTCTATTCTTATCAGGCTGTCAGTTTTCTTGGGTGTCCTTAACAAACCAAGATTCTTTTCTTCCCTAATTTTGAGTCTTGGTTTTATTATATACTGACTGTTGTGCACATTAACTTGTAGGTCTTGCTTATCTAATCAGTTCCATTGATAAATATTTCTATTTTTTTTTAACCCAGCAGCACACAGGGGATGAGAGAAGGAAACGGAAATTGCTTACTCTATGCCAAGTATTGTGCTAAGTGCTTTGCAAATATTATCTCATTTGATTGTCAAAACAATCCTGTAAGCCGGTATTATTATCCACATTTTACAGTTTAAGAACTTAAGGTAAACACAAGTTAAGTGACTAACACCGGGTCACACAGTTAGCAAGTATCTGAGGGTGGATTTAAACTCAGATTTTTCTGACATCAGGACCAGTTCTCTATCCACTACACCAACTAGCTACCTCTAGACCAGCTTCTTTCCTGTTATTATTTAAGAACTCAAATTGTTGTTTCTTAAAATATAAGAAGCTACTTCTTCTTCAGCTTTCTGTAGAAGATGGGATTTTAGTTGGGATTTAAAGGAAGCCAGTAAATAGAAATGAGGAAGAAAAAGATTCTAGGCATGGAGGACAGCCAGTAAAAATATCCAGTCAAGAGATGGAGTATCTTATTCAAGAAACAAGGAGGTTCCAAGACATTTGATTGCAGAGTACATGGCAGGGTGTAAGGTTTAAGAAGACTAGAAAGATAGTGAGGGATCAGGTTATGAAGGGCTTTTGTACCCCAGACAGAGAGTTTTGTATTTGATTCTGGAAGTGATGGGGAGCCACTGGAGCTCATCGAGTAGTGAGTAGGGTGTGATGGAGTGACATGGTCACAACTATACTTTAGGAAAGTCACTTTGACACATGAGTGGAGGATAGACTGGAGTTAGGGAGACCCAGAAACAGGCTATTGCAATAGTCCAGTTGGGAAGTGATAGGGATCTGTATCAGAGTGGTAGCCACGCCTGAGGAAAGATGTTATTTAAAATCAACAGGATATGGTGAGAGAAAATGAGGCATCATCAAAGACATCTAGATTTCCAACATAGGTGACTGGCAGGTTGGTGGTACCCTCAATAGTCATCTAGAAGCTGGGAAGAAGAGAAAGTTTGGATGGAAAGATGATAGTTTGGGAAATGTTGAATTTAAGATGTCTATTGGACACCCAGTTCAAGATGTCTATTAGGCAGTTAAAGATGCTGAACTGGAGGTCAGCAAAGAAGCTAGGGCTGGATAAATAGATAGAGAAGCATCAGCATAGAGATGATTATTAAATCTAAAGGAATTTCCGTGGTCGCCTGATTTGATATAGCCTCTCTTCCTCACTTCCTTGGCCTTCCTTCTGTTCTTTTCTGTGCATTAAAAATGCTTCAAAGGGAAATCAAAGCTATTAATAACCACATGAAAAAATGTTTTAAATTCCTCTTGATTAAAGAACAACTTTGAGGTACTGACTCACACCTATCAGATTGACCAATATGACAGTAAAGAAAAATGATAAATATTGGACGACATGTGGCAAAATTGGTACACTAATGCATTACTAGTGGAGCTGTTAACTGATCTAACAGATCTAGAGGGTGATTTGGAACAATATCTAAAGGGTTATAAAACAATGCATTCCCTTTGATCCAGTAATCCCACTACTAGGTCTGTAAGTGTTAAAATAAAAAGGTTGGACCTAATTTATGAGAAATGTGGTCGCCAAAATTAATTACTCAAGTCAGAATGACTTTTATGGTAGTTTATTTACAAAATAGAAGGAAAGAATAAGGTAGAGGAATAAGAAAGAGGAAAGAATGAGGAATCTAGCTTAATTAGCTAGACTATTTGCTCTGGCCCTAGTTTTATTTTGGCAGGGCTCCAAAAAGCCCCAGCCAGAGGGCCTAGGGTTAAATTAAGCAAAGATTCCAGCCACATGGCCTCTTCCTCTAAGATGGGGTGGGAGCCTCTGCAGACACTAGTTCTTACAGGAGCCAGAAAAAGAGTCAGCCTTTTCACTCACCCATGTGGTAGTCCTAAGGGAAGATCCAAGAACAGTCTGAGGTCCCAAGCCAGCGCTCCTCCAAGGCCAAGTTCAAAAGCAAAAGAGCTGGTCACAGGAAGTTTTTCCCACTTTTAAAGACCATTCCTTTTGTCACTTCCTGTGCCTTCCTTCCACTTTATGTGGACTGATGGCAGCTTTAGTTTTGTTTAGGGGGCAGTCAGTTGTTTTTTGTCACCCACTATAGCACACTGTGGGTCACAGACCTCCCCATACTTAAGGATAAGTAAGATGTATACAATTTTGGTGATTAAATTTAAAAATAGGCAAGGGAGAGCTAATTCCATCTTCACAGGTCTGTATCCCAAAGAGATCAAAAAGAGGGGGAAAGACCTACTTGAACAAAATATTTATAGCTGTTCTTTTTGTGATGACAAAGAATTGGAAATTGAAGGGATGTCCATCAATTGAGGAATGGCTGAACCAAATGAAGTATATGATGGTGATGAAATATTATTGTGCTGTAAGAAATGATGAATAGGATGATTTCAGAAAGAGCTGGAAAGACCTTCATGGACAGATGTAGAGGGAAATAGGCTGAACAAGAAAAACATTGCACACAGTAACAACAATATTGTGGAATGATCAACTGTGATAGACTTTGCTACTCTCAGCAATACTCAGGACAATTCTGAGGGACTTGGGACAAAGAATGCTATCTACCTCCAATGAAAGAACTATTAGAATCAGAATGCAGATTTTTCAATTGCTTATTTGGGTCTATGTTTTGGGGTTTTAGTTTTATAAGATTACTCACAAAAATAAGCAGTATGAAAAAAATAAATTATATTAAAAAAAATTTAATGCCTAAAGGGGCAGTTAGGTGACTCAGTAGATAGAGAATCAGACCTAGAGCTAGGAGGTCCTAGTTTCAAATCTAGCCTCAGACACTTCCTAGCTGGGGGATCCTGAGTAAGTCACTTAACCCCAATTGCATAGCCCTTACCACTCTTCTGCCTTGGAACAGATATATAGTATTGATTCTAAGATAGAAGGCAAGGGCTTTTTTTTTTAAATGCTTCAATAACTCTTCTTTTTTCCTTGTCAATCCAAGTGAAAATTTCCTCTTCTTGTCACTTCCCTCAATGAAAAGGAAAAATACAATCCCTTATAAAAATATACAGAGTAAAGCAAAACAAATTCACACATTGGGAGTATCCAAAAATAGATGTCTCATTCTTTACCCTAAATCCATTGCCTCTCTGGAAGTAGGCAGCCTATTTCATCATTTGCCCTCTGGAATAGTGGTTAGTCATGGCAATGGTCAGAATTCTTAGGTCTTTCAAAGGTTTTTTTTCTTTTAAAATATTATTATATTAATTATTCTCCTGGCTCTGTTCCCTTTACACTGCATCAGTTTCATATGAGTCTTCCCAGGTTCTCTACCAACATCCACATTTTTGGTGGCAGACTAGGAAAAAAGTCAGATAGTAGGAAAAATGGGAGTTACAGAAGCCCAAATAAGAAAAGCATATCCAGGAGGATAGGGTTTCCAAAGTAGTTGCTTAATGAATCTTTGAATTTAATCAGATTTGTTTGATTGAATTAAGTTAAGTTAGCCAACAATTTCAAATACTGCCAGAAGGTTAAGGAGGATGAGGACCAAAAAAATTCCTTGAATCTGGCAGTAAGAAAATCATTAATCATGACCTTGGAAAAAAGCTGCTCCAGTAGAGTGTTAGAGACAGGATCCAGACTGCAAAAGGTTGAGGAGTGGGTGGTGAGGAATTGCAGGCACAGATGTGAAATACTCTTCCTAAAGTTTGGGTATGAATGGGTAAGGAGGGAGGATGATTACTTGAAAAGACTGCAGAGCGAAAAGAAGGTTTTTCTTTCTTTTAACAAAGAATTAAACACGTTTGTGTTGAGAGAAGGTAAGGAGTCAATAGAAAGGAGATGATTGATAGAACAAGGTCAGAAGAAATGGGATGAAAAGAGAGGATGAAATAAGCAGAAGCATTAGCCTTGATAAAGAGGAAGGCCACCTCCCCCTTAGTTGGGAGGGGAAAAGAATGTATAAGAACCAAAGTGATTTTTCTAAGTATTGTAGACATTGGAACACTCACACTCCCTGCTGGATAACTTCCAATGAGTTCCCTTTACATCCAGGATTAAACATAATCAATCCTTTGTCTCATATTTAAAGCTCTTCACAACCTGCTTTCTTGCTACTTTCCCAATTTTCTTTCATTCTACACCCCTTCACAAACTTTACAACTCTATGACTTGACAATTCTCTTAGCATGATACTCTCATCTCCTGTCTCTATAATTGTACTTTCCGCTCTCCTTCCCAATTTTGGAATATTAGAATACTGGCTTCCTTTAAGACTCAGCTGAAGTCCCATCTCCTTCTTCTAAGGAGGTCTGTCCCATTCCCCTCAGCTCCTAGTGTCATCCCTTCTTCCAACTACACTCTATTTATTTACTCTTTTATGTTCTGACCAATATAGGTTGGAGAATATAAATCCCTTGAGGACAGATTCTTTTCTTTTCTTTCCTTTTCTCTCCTTTTCTTTTCCCCTTTTCCTTCCCCTTCCCCTTCCCTCCCCTTCCCTTCCCTTCCCTTTCCTTTCCCTTCCCCCAGGCTTAGCACAGTGCCTCCTAAACCGAGTAAGGGCTTAATAAATGCTGGTGATTAATTGATTGAGGGCCATTATACTGAAACACAGTTAAGATAGGTGAATTGACAACATTTATTCACCTTCAGCCTCTAAGCTTAGTCCCTAGTTACCAAGAATAGTTAAGACAAGAATCACCAGATGTTTTTTCACCCTAGAGGCCAACTCAGTGGCCTAAGTATGACCAACCTGGTGGCTTCATAGTCTTTCCTTAATTGAATTTACTTTAAAAAAAGATCTGAGGGTGTTTTTCATGTTGCTCACATGTTTTGCGAAACTTGCCTTGGCATGAAAAATGCTAGTTAAGATGAGAGAAGTGTTCAAGGGAACAAAAGTCTTTTTCTATCCATGTCATTAGTAAAGTAGGACTCTTGGGAAGAAAAAGAGAAGAGGAAGGGAAGAACTTTTGAACTTCAGAAAAAGACAGTTTTGTAACAGACTTGGAGGGGAATCTGATAGAAAGTTAATTAGAGACAAATAAAAGGTTAGCTTGCAGCTAAAGGAGAGTCTAGTTTAATAGATTCTGAACTTCAAATCACAGCTTTACACAGGTGTCACCCGCTGGCAAGTCACAGTAACTTTTCTGCTCTTCAGATTTTTCATCTATAAAATGAGGGGATCTGGACTCCAGGTGAGCACCAGCTTTTAATCCATGATCTCAGGTTAGGTTGGCACTGTAAAACTTTATGATTTATTCCATAAAAGTTTAATCACTCATAAAATATTTATTAAGCTCTTACGATGTGCCACTGTGCTAAGGGCTGGAAAAATAAAGGTAAAAAAAAAAAAACCCAAACTCACCATAGTCTCTTCATTCAATAAGTTCAGAGGAAGAGAGCATGTAGGAGGTGAACATACCTGTATGCACACACACATGTGTATGTATGTATATATGTGCATATGCACAAGTTTTATGTACACACACTAAGTGGATGGGAGAGTGCTTCAGAGAAAGAACAGAACTTTTAAGGTCCCCATCTGACTACAAGATTCTGTGATTCATTCAGTAGCCATACCTGTCTACTCACCCACTCCCCTTTCTACAGAAGGCACTCTCTGCCCGCAGCCCCCCACGCCCCCGCATCCCTCTTCTTCTGCCGGGACCGCCCCCTTTCATCTGAAAGGGTATTATTTTTAGGGGTGAAACGTGGAGAGGCTGCCACATTTGGGCACAGGAGGTCCCTCAGGATTCCAGCCCATCAGCGCTCCCAGCATACTTGCAAACAGCAAAGACGACTTGAATGTCGGAGGGAAGAAGCCCAGAAACAATCCTGCCTGTTAGGTAGAAAGGTGAGGACCCAGGAGATTCCCGACACTGGTTAATGCCTCAAGTTCATTGCTTTTTTTTTTTTTAATTCTGCAAGACAGCCCTTATGGGTCCTAAGGAAGGATTTCTGCGTCTTTTAATAGGAAACAAAAAATCTTAAACTCTAGTAATCAAACCAAAAAAAAAAAAAAACCAAAACCCAACACTCAAATCCCAAACGCTACTCCCATCTTCCAGTCCCTTAAGGGAAAAAAAAAAAAAAAAAAAAAGATCCCTCCCGCACACTGCGACAAGCCCCGCAGCTTGACCCCCTGTACCGTGCGCGGCCCTCCTGCTGAGAGGGGCTCAGGGAGTGGCTGGGGGCTGATGCATCCATCCATGGGTCGTGCCGCAGAGGCGCGGACCCGAGCGCTGCGCTCCGCTCGAGAAGCGTGCGCGGGCGGTCCCCGCAGTGGAAGAGGGATGCGGCGGCGTGGGGGGCTGCGGGCAGGAAGTCCCCGGGAACTACAAATTGAGGCATGCTGGGAGCATTCCCACGCCCCTCCCAGGAAATGTCCTTTGTCCAGCCGAACAGGAAGCCCCAGTGAGGAGCCAGCCCGCGGCGGCCGCTGCAGCCGCTGCACAAGGGCAGGACCGCCGCCGGGGCAGCTGCCGGCACCGACGGGCTGCTGAGCTTGAACCTCCTCCTCCTACCCCCACCTCCTTCTTCCGCCGTTTCCGCGCAGGTAAGCGCCTCTCTGTCCCCTTGCCCGGGTGGGAGCCTTACGAACCCGCCACCCGCGGTGGGCACCGCAGCGGTCCTGGTGGGGAGGGGACGCGCGGAGGCTCCCGGCTTGCAGGGTACGGGAGGCGGGGCGGGGCTGGGCTAGGTTTGGGGGAGGGAGCGGGCCCCGGAGAGATAGGGGGAGGAGAAGGGGGCACCGTGCCGCGGACCACCGAAGGGGGCATCCGAGACCCTCAGAAGAACGGAGCCCGGGGAGGAGCTTGGAGAACAAGGTGAAGGGCTTTGTGTGCGCGTAGCTGGAGATGGTTACTGGTTACACTGCCCTTGCCTCACCTCCAGCGGGGCCGGGGACGGGGAAGGCGCTGGGGGCGCGGGCACCTGGGGAAGAAAAGGTGGCTGCATTGCGGGGGTCTTTTCTCAGTCCCACCCTTCCTGCGCGCTCCCCTTCGCCTTGCTGTGATGCTTCAGTTACTGCCTCTATGCCTGCCTATCTTTTCATTGTATTCTCTGCGCGTAGCACGGTACCTGGCGCTCGGGAGGCACTTAATGAGTATTAGCAGATTGTCGGTCTGGGGGAACTTGGGGAGGGGCAGTCCCTCATTGCTGTCTTCCAGGTGGGCTTCTTCCCTCCGCGCCAGTTGAGCGTGAGCCCTGGGCCAGAGTAGAGATCTTCACCTTGGGAGGAAGCTAGGACTGGGGAGTTGGGAACTATAGGGGGAGTCGAGGGAAGGAGGCAATAACTTCAGCCCAACTCCACAAACGTTAACAAATGAGTGTATCCTCTCTGCCCCGGGACGATGAGGGAAGATGGGCGCAGTGACAGAGGACGCATTTTGTCCTGACTGGGGCATAATTTAACCTTCTTTTCCTGCCCGTGGTTTTATCTAAACCAACCTTTTGGAGAATTCTCTGCAGTTTTCCTTTAGCTTATTCTCTGGATATATGGTTTTTAAAAAAATTTATTTCATTATCCTAGTTCGGGAAAATAAAGTCAGTGATTTGAAGATTTTGGGAATGGGGAAGGAGAAAAGGTTCTCCTCCCTTTTCCACTCCCAATTCTTCTTCGTGGTTCTGGTGGAAAAATAAGAAATACTGTGGTTTGGGAAACATGCCTTTCTGACATCTCGAGAATAGACCAAATGCCTCTGGGTTGAAAATAGATTTCAGAAAAATGCAGGATTTTTGAAGTTCTCACTTTGCTGGGTTGGAGTGGAGTGCTATTTAGTCTACAGAAGAGATTCTGTAGAGGTGAAAGAGGAGTAACTTCTTGGCTCATTTGGAGAGGATCTCTACTTCAAGATGAAGAAATCAGGCTTATTCCTGCACTGAAGGAAAAGAGTAGCAAAGGGTAACCAGAAGTTCAGAGGGAAAAAATCCAAAATGAAAAGAACAGCCTCCGTTTTCTATGCATAAATGCAGAAATAGTGAGTGATAAGCAAAATGAAGTAGTCTAATGCAAAAAGGTAAGGGATGGATGGGAAAACGGAATGGAAGACTGAATAATAAAGGAAGTTAATTACTGCCTAAGCTATATGATGTAAAATCTCCCAACGGCAAACATTTATTAAGGGCCTTACTCTGTACCAGGTATTTTGCCAAGTACTGGGAATACAAGAAGGCAAAAGATTAGTCTTAAAGAACTCAGCCTAATGGAGGAGAAAATGTGCTAACAACCAGGTATAAATAAATTCTATTCAGGATAAACGGAAGGGAACCAAGGGAGGGAAAGCCCTAGTATTAAGGGGGGACTAGAAAAGGCTTGTTGAAGATGGGATTTTAGCTGAGACTAAAGTCAGGGAAGCCAGGAGGTAGAATTGAGGAGAGAAGTGCCCCAGGGATAGTAAACAGCTAGAGGAAATGCCCAGTCTTAAGATAGTGTCTTGTAGAAGGAACAGCAAGGATGCCAGTATTTCTGGATCAGAGAGAAGATGGGGGGGTGGATAAGGTGTAAGAACACTGGGAAGGTAGGAGGAGACCAGGCGAAGGGCTTTGAATGCCACAGATGATTTGTTCTGGAGATAATAGGACACCTCTGAAGTTTATCGAATGAAGGCAACTCATGGTCATAGCTGGATGGAATCTTAGAGGTCATCTAGGCTAGAGACTGTATTTGACCATAATGCTCCTATGTTGTGGAACCAGATTAAAATGTGATTGGGAAGGGGGCAGTTAGGTGGCTCAGTGGATGGAGAACCAGACCTGGAGATTGGGAGGTCCTAAATTCAAATTTGACCTCAGACACTTCCTAGCTAAAGGGGCAAGTCAATTAACTCCCATTGCTTAGTCCTTCCTACCTAACCTTAGTTCTTCCATCTTAGAACAAGTATTGATTCTAAGATTAAAGGTAATAGTTTGTTATTTTAAAAAGATGTGATTCGGAAATATTTAACAAAATAGATAAAATACAATAAAACATAGGTAATATTAATATGTGATTTTCTAAGTCAATATGCAGCCTACTGGGATCCTTAGGTATGGTTTTGCAAATTTAACTTTTGTCTCCAGCTAGAATTGCTTTCTTGTATATAGTTAATATCTTTCAGGGTTTTCTCACTCCCTATAGTAAAGGGTTATTGCTTTTTTTTTTTTTTAATCGAAAGTGCTGACTTGAGGGTTTTTCTAATGTCTGATGGGTTGTAAACTTCTAGGGGACAGGGACCTTGTCCATGCCTTAAATTCTAGATGGAATATTGATATTTGTTCCTGAGGATTCACTAGGTAAGGGTAGGGGGTGAGGTGAGGAGAATGGAATTATTTTTTTTCCAAAAGGCATTAGATGATAAACAGAAGAGAACCTGCTCTCTTTCACCCTCTCCCTCTCCCCCATCCACAGGATAAATCACAGGTTGTTGAGGGGCAGAGGATAGGGAGGTCACCAAGACATCTTTATTTTCAGACACTTTTCTCTGTCCTTAAAGATCATCTGACCTTCCAAGAGTTACAGGAATCTTCCTTCCTTCATCCCCTTTCCCCACCCCAGTAATAATTAGCATCCCTTGGTGGGGGAAGTAAATCCATGATCTGCCAGCATTTATCCTCTAAGTTTGTCATCTGAACCATTCCTTAGTAGGATGGGAAGATAATCACTTCCTTTCTAGAGCCTGAGTTATTTTTAGCAACAAATGAGGGACTTCCATTTCCCCCAACACCCCCTCAGTCTAGCTGGTAGTTGTATGAGAAACTCTACTGACCCTTTGTAACCGTAAGGGATGGGCAGCTGTCTAGTGCTGTCAGGAAACAGAAAGCAGTAGGTGGCCTTAAATCCTCGGGATTGGGAGTGAGAGACATGATCAGGCTGGAAAAAACCAGATGGTTCAGTTAAAAGCTGCTAAGGATGACATCCGTCGATGCTGTATGACTAAAACTGGTAGAATTTCATCTTTCCCACCATTTCCCTTTTTCCCATTAAAAAAGTTTCTTAAGAATCTAAAATGTGCCTAATTACTAGCATTCATTTATAAGAAAAGGGAATAAATCCTGGCAAGAGAAAGCTATTTGGACAGACAAGTTGAAGTGAATTATGATTCTCTCTCCTTCCCCACTGTTTGAGGAAATTACTTGTATTTAATGTTTAGAAAGATGTTCCTACCTCCTTACAATAAACTATAAGCTCTTTGAGGTCAGCGATTCTCATCCTTTGAAAATTTTGATCAACTTTGGCCGTCTTAAAAGTATAAGGTGGGACTTGAAAATTAGACTCACAGATTTAGAGACAACTAGATGATAAAGTGAGTGATAAAATTGGTCAGGAAGACCTGAGTATGAAATTAATCCCCTGAACAAGTCACTTCACCTAGTTTGCCTCAGTTTCCTTATCTGTAAAATGAGCTGGAGATGGAAATGGCAAACCACTGATATTTTTGCCCAGAAAACTGCAAATGGTGGCATGGAGAGTCATCTGAAACTACAGCAAAGCCGTGTGACTCTGGGCAGGTCACTTAATCTGTCTCTGCCTCCTTATCTGGAAAAAAAGGATAATAGAGAACACTTGCCCCAAAGGATCCATCAATTATTTGAGGGCAATTTTTACTTTTTATTTATATTTATTTTTAAAAATTGTTTATTATTTTATTAACATTAACCATTATTTTATCAATTAATTGATAAATTAATAAATTTATTAAATTAAATTATTGAACTATAAATTTATTTAAATAAATAATTTTTTGTATTCCTGGCATATGCACAATCCTCAAGTACTTATTGATTGATTGGCAAAGGGTTTCATAAACCTTGAAAAGTTCTAGGATTAGCTGTTATTAGAGCTAGGTAAGACTTTCAGCAAACATCTTTCTAGTGATCTTTTTCCTTTTTTTTTTTTTCTTTTTTTTGCCTATGACACTGAGGCTCCCAAGCCTGGAGTAACTTGCCCCTGGTCACAGAAGTGGTAGAACTGGGATTCTTTGAATCTGGGTTCTTTGTCTTCAAACTGGTCTCTCTTTCCACTATCCCAAGAGGAAGAACAAAGCTATTATCTTCCTCTTTCTATTCCCAGAGCTTTAGTTTTAGTCTTAGCTAGAAAGTCAACCCTGTGGCGATTCCAAGAAGGCATTTTGATGAATGCATTCCCATTGCTGGCCCTTTGAACACTCATTTTTGCTTCTCTGTAAAATTAAGAGCTAGGACTAGATGACCCTCAAAAGCGCTTTTTTTAGCTCTTTAATAATATGAGAATCAGAGAAGTAGGAGACAAATGCCTTCCTAATTGAGAATAAACTGCAGTAGGCTTTTAGCATGGTGTTGGAATGTCAATCAGGACCCCTAATCATCTGGTGGGAACTCAGTCTTCTCAGGGTCTGCAATACAAACTAGCACATTGTGGGTATTTTAGGAAATACAATCATTAAACATCCAGCCAGTGAAAAAACATGTTCTGTGGTATCTGGTG
Organism: Gracilinanus agilis; assembly: GCF_016433145.1. NCBI lineage: Eukaryota > Metazoa > Chordata > Mammalia > Didelphimorphia > Didelphidae > Gracilinanus > Gracilinanus agilis. The sequence goes on from NC_058133.1 coordinate 472,167,533, forward strand.
CAATTCACCAAAGATAGTATGGGAGACAAGCCTTTTGGGGAATGGGATTCAGGTGAATTGGAATTTCTAGCTTCTTTTCTTTTCTATCTACCTGGTTTCCCACGCAGGCCAGGTCAGTCCTTTCTGGAAATCACCCAGAATTATTCCGCCAAGGTTTATCTCTTGAATGACATGATCAGGGAGCTTTAATGGGAAGTTTCTGTAATCTAGGTAGGGCTTTCATGTAGTTTTCACATATTGCAGTTATATTCTCCTGCCATTTATTTCAGGAAAGTCCTCTTTGTATTGTGCCTGATAAGGAGGGGGAGGGCTTTTCTCTGACCCTTCAAGTGTGGGGGGTTTTAAACAACAGGGATGGGGAGAGCCCTGGAGAGGAGGGGGAGCATCATGATGGTTTCTCTGTGAGCAATAGTGAGAAAGACAGCTTCTCTGGCTTTTGTCCAAGCTTTAATTGCGGTCATGTCATGGCAGAGGGCTTTGAGGGAATGGTACAAAGATCTGTGCTTGCTTTGTACCTTCAATCAATTAATCAATCAACCATCAAGCAAGGAAAGAAATAGGCTCCACTGGCAAGGAGTGTAGGCATGCTTTCAGACTGCCAAGAGCTGTTAAGCCTTCTCTTTCTCCCTGTTGCTGTAGATCACGGCTGACCCCAGCAGTCCTGACTGCCATTGTCAGTGCCGTGTGGCCCCCAACAGTGCTGACCTTTGGAAGAGAAGCATGGGGGCTTCGAGGAGTCCTCCCCACAGGGTAGTGTGTTTCTTGAGCCACCGAAGTACAGTAAAGTAGGGGGTGAGTGGATGGTTACTAGTGGTACCCTGGACTTTAGATGTCCTTAAGTCACAGATTCTATTTTTATTGGGGATTAGGTCAGGCTCTGGGTATGTTTCAGACTTTAGTATTTGAAAGGGAGAGAGTTTACTATTTTGGTAGTGATTCTATTTATTTTTTTACATAGTCTTCAAAAAGTATCTATAAAATAGAATGAAGAGATAAAAAACAAAAACCATTCTTTCTGGGATTTTAAGAGTACTCTCCAATTTTGTGAAATTTTTCTTGCTGATGATTTAAGGACGTATAGAGGTGGGGGGAGTGGGTAAATGGAAAAAAGACAAATTTTTCCCCTTTTGCATGTTTTTCACACATCAATAGTTTACATGAATTTAACTGAGCAACTATTTTTGAGGGAGATAGTTAAAATGAACTAACATGCTAATATTTAAACATTTTTACTGAACTTATACCTTTTTTCCTCCAGAGATGGAAAGTACTTTTTCCCTTTTAAAAATTATTTTTATTTATTTTATTAAATATTTTCCAATTATAGGTTTAAAAAGTTTTAACAATCATTTAAAAAAATTTGAGTTAGAAATTCTCTTTCTTCTTCTGATATGCTTCCCCACCAAAAATCAAGCAATTCACTATCAATTATACATATGAAGTCATGCAAAACATTTCCATATCAGCCATGTTGCATAAGAAATATGGACTTTAACAGTAAAAATAAAGAAAGGTTTTCAAAGGATGCAGCATTCGTTATTTCTCTGGAGTTGGATAGCATTTTTTATCATGAATCCTTCAGAATTGTCTTGAATTATTGTATTACTGAGAATAGTTAAAGTCATTCACAATTGATCATCATAAAATATTGCTGTTTCTGGGTATAGTGTTCTCCTAGTTCTGCTCACTTCAATTTGCATCAGTTCATATACGTCTTTTCAGGTTTTTCTGAAATCAATCCTGACTTTTTCTTTTAGCACAAAAGTATTTCATCACAATCATGTAATTTGTTCAGTCATTCCTCAATAAATGATTTCTCCAAATTTTTCCAGTTCTTCGCACCACAGAAAGAGCTGCGATAACTATTTTTATACAAATAATTAGAATTTCTCTATCTCTTGCTTCTTGGTTTTGTTGGTAATATATAGAAATACTGATGATTTGTGTGGGTTTATTTCATATCCTGCAACTTTGCTGAAGTTAATTGTTTCAGCTAATTTTCTAGTTGATTCTCTAGGATTCTTTAAGTATATTGTCATAGCACATGCAGAAAAGTGATAGTTTTGTTTCTTCGTGGTCTTTTTTATTCTTTCAATTTCTTTTTCTTATAGCTAACATAGTATTGAATAATTGTGATGATAATGGACATCCTTACTTCACTCCTTATCTTATTGGAAAGGCTTCAAGTTTATCCCCATTAAAGATAGATAATACTTGCTGATTGAGAGAGATACTATTTACCATTTTAAGAAAGAATCTACTGATTCCTATATTTTCTAGTGTTTTAATAGGAATGGGTATTATATTTTGTCAAAAGCATTTTTTGCATCTATTGAGATAATCATGTGGGATTTGTTATTGTTACTGATGTGGTCAATGATGTTGATAGTTTTCCTGATATTGAACCAGTCTTCCGTTCCCAGTATAAATTCCACCTGGAGGTAGTGTGAGCTCTTCCTGATAATATTGCTATAATCTCCTTGCTAGTATTTTGTTTCTAAGTTTTGCACAGATATTCATTAAGGAAATTGTTCTGTCATTTTCTTGTTTTTGTTCTCTCTGTTTTAGCTATCAAAACTATATTTGTGTCATAAAAGGAATTTGGCAGGACTTTTCCCAACTTTTTTAAATACCTTATATATTATAGGGCTTAATTATTCTTTAAATGTTAGGTAGAATTCACTTGTAAATCCATCTGGTTCTGTGGATTTTTTTCTTAGGGAGTTCATTGATGGTTTGTTTAATTTCTTTTCCTAAGATAGGGTTATTCATACTGTTTCCTCTTGTTCATATGAGAAGCTTATATTTTTGCAAATATTCACCTACTTCACTTAGATTGCCAGTTTTACAGGCATATAATTGGTCAAAATAACTCCTGATAATTGTTTTAATTTCATCATCATTGGTGGCACATTCAGCCTTTTCATTTTTGGTACTAATAATTTGATTTTTCTTTTTTAAAATCAAAATTAACTAGTAGTTTAACCATTTTATTGTTGTTGGGCTTTTTTTCGCATAAAACCTGTTCCTAATTTTTGAACTTATATACTGTTAAAAGTATTTTCTGTATTTCCTTTCAGCAAGCATTTATTACATCCCTTCATTAATAGAGAGCATTGTGTTCTAGACTCTGAATGAATGAAAAACATTTATTAAGTGCTTACCAGGTATTAAGAACTATATCTCTCCTTAATGAATTAATAGTTTAGTAGTGGGAGACCACACTTAGGGGAGTGGTGATCAGGGAAGTCCATCAGAGAACCAGCACAAATCCCTAGGATACTTTGATGGAGACCTTCTTCCAAGTTGGCGTTGAATATTAATAGACTGGAGTCAACCAACCAATCAATCAGCCAGTGTTTATCCCATGTGTCTGGACTCTAGGAATCCAAGTACAAAAAAAGTCAACAGTTTCTACTAGCAAGGATCGTACATTCTAATGGAGGAAGACACCCAAGAATCCACTTAATTGTACTGTAATCTAATCCATATTTGTCCATATTTTCCCAAAGAATAGCTTGGAGACTTATAAAATGCTTTTCCAAAAATCTAAATAAACCAAATCTAGAGCATTTCTCATATCTACTAGTTTAGTTATCCTCTCAAACAAGGAAATGAGACATGACCTATTCTCAATAAAGCCATGTTGGCTATTGGCAATCATTGTTTATTTTTCTAGATGATGATTTCCCTTTAATAATACATTTTAGAATTTTACCAGGACTCATAGTCAAACTCACCAACCAGTAGCTGGAAGATTTCATTCTCTTCTGTTTTTTAGAAAATTGGGAGATCATTCCCTTTTACCAGTTTGTGGTAATGCTCTCATTCTCCACAAACTTTCAGAGACTCCAGAGAGTGGCTCAGTTGTCACTCTCAGTACCCTGACCTGTAGTCCAACAAAGTCAGGGGACTGGAACTTATCAAGAACAGCCAGGGTTTTCTTTCCGTCTTTTTTTTTGAGTCTCCACTCTCTCTTGGCTATTTTAATTTCCAGGCTGTCCAGTCTCAAGATCATTCTCCTTGGTATACTATATAAGCAGATTAAAATTTGAGCTACTCTTCCTTCTGCCACCAATGACACGGTCCCATCCACTTGGAGTAGCAGCCCCATCTTTTCTTGGATTTTTGTCTACCAATATAAGTCAATTTGCTCTATGTCTAATTATGTATTGTATGATTATATATTATTACATAATATATATTTTGTGTATATGTGGAGAGAGAATAGATGGTTTTGTTGCAATATTGTGCCCAATTTTTATCAAATTTATTCTTTTACCTCCTGTTACTTACTAAATCTTCTTTCTCTGTCTTCAAAACATGAGTTGGTTGATGGAGCCACCTTGCTCCTTTTGAAAACTTGCCTTTATTCTTCATCAGAATTCTCCTTTCATATTTTCTCAATATCATTCTTGAAGGTTTCTCATCCCTCTTGAGCTATTTCCCCTGCTAAATCTTATTCTATGGCATCCTATCTCTCTTTAAACCATTTAAAATCTACTCTCCTAAGAACTCCTTACTTTCTGTCTGAGTAACCACTCTAAAACAGAAGGGATTATGGGGTTAACTGACTTATCCAGGATCACACAGCTTAGGGAAGTATCTGAGACCAGATTTGAACCCCGGACCTCCAGACTCCAAACCTGGCACTATGCCACCTTACTGACCCTTTCCTCTGTCGCTTTAAGAGTGAAAGGATCACCAAGGAAAGACAATAATGTATTTATCTACAGCTGTTTCTGGCAAAGAGAGCTCCAGTAGGTACCTAGTGGAGAAAAACGAAGAAAAGATAGATAACCTTTGGTACCCCGAGTTCTCTTGGGTCCCTCCTGTTTCGTGCAGGAAGGAGCAGGTGCTTGGGCGTTTGTACTCAGAGAAGGGCCTCCAAGAAGCTGGCCTATCTTGTTTGAGGGAGCAGGACTGAGTCGGGATAGCAGGGAAGGAGAAGAAATCTTGAAGGGCCATCTCGGGTGAAGGTGCCAGATGGCAAACAACCCTCTTTCTTCAGTTCCTCATCTCTGATTTATCCTATGTCTGGCTTGTACATTTCATAGGAAAACCTTTTAAAGGGCAAAGACAGTCTTCTGCCCTTTTTTTTTGATACAGTCTGGCACATAGTAGGCTCTTTGAGTCAATTCTAAGGATTGGTTCCAAGGCAAAAGAGTGGTAAGGGCTAGGCACACAGCTAGAAAGTGTCTGAGGTCAGATTTGAACCCAGGATCTTCAGTCTCCAAGCCTGACTCTATATTATTCCCTTAGTGGCCCCTGCATAATCGGCTTTTAAATCCTTATTGACTGACTCCTTGGCAATGTCATTATCTTAACGTGTCATTAGCAGCATTCTTGGGAACACATAGCATCTTGTATCCTTTCCCTGTATAGAATATCATCCCCTTTTAGGGCAGGAACTTATTTTATATATATATATA
>NC_058133.1:472173364-472355883 GCF_016433145.1 Gracilinanus agilis
TATATATATTTTATATATATAATTTACTTAGTTCGTTTTTTGGCCTTATGGTCCCAGTTCCTCAAAAACACAGATGCTTTATAAATGTTTCTTGAATTGATAGGTATACCTGTTAGGAGCCTTTTTTTTTTTGGTCTTTTTTTACAAAGGAAAGGGTTTTACAGAAGGAAGGGTTAACTTTTGGTAGCCAAGATTCTACTGCTATGTAGGTTAGGGCTTAATAAATATTTGACTGGTTGCTAAAATCAGCATCTAACAGGAATTGAGAATCTCCCTCTCAAATAGGCAGGTTTTAAATACACTCTGGAGAGGTTCATATTTATCTTTACTATGTAAATATTAATATTTATTTCTATATAATATATAATATATAAATAGGTATAGTATATAAATATTTATTTATTAAATGAATATTCATTTGTAATTCTATATAATTACAATAAATTTATAATGAATAACTAAGGTGGACAGAACTAGTGAACTAAAGGTATGGTGAAAACTGATCCCCCAAATTTAATTCTGCAGCCAAGAATGCTCTCTTAGTGGCTTGTGTTTGCTATTTTGGAAAGTGAGCTGAGCAGGAGAGTCCTATAGTCTGAAGTCAGCTAGTTCATTTAATTTAGCATCTGTTATGCTGGTGCTCTAGGTAAGGCCCTGGGCTGGATATTGGGGGTGGTGTGCACCCACTGATAGCACCCATCCTATGCTCAAGAAGCTGATGGTCTAATGGGAACCCTGTGGCCCAAAGGCAAAGGAGAGTGTGCAAAGTGACATGAGGAATGGAGAGGGAGAGATTCATTCCTATGCAACCTTGGACAATATGTCACTGAGCTTCTTCTTCCTCGTCCGGAAAGACCAAGCTTTCTATAAGGCTTCTCCCACCCTGCAGTAATGTGATTTCTGATTCTGTCTCTTAAGTCCTTCTTTTTAGAAGACTCGGAGGATTCTGGGTGGCACACTTGTTCCAAGACATCATGACTTCTTTCTCCCTTCCCCTCCTACTCTTCCAAAAGAGGAAAGACAGAAAAGGTTGAGACCCCCTGGCACTCTACATGTGCAAATGTTATTATTGGACTTTTTTTTTTAAACCTTCCCCTTCTGTCTTGGAATCAATATTGTATAGAAGAAGAAGAGAGCAATGAGGGCTAGGTAAGGTGGGGGGTGGGGGTTAAGTAGCTTGCCCTGGGTCACAGTCAGGAAATGTCTGATGCAGACTGGAACCCAGGACCTCCCATCTCCAAGCCTGGCTCTCTATCCACTGAGCCATCTAGCTGCCCATATTGGCTCTTTTTTTTTTTTTTTAAAGATGAAGAAACTGGAGCTTGGAGGTATCCCATGACTATTTTCTGCAGTCCATGTTCCTTTTCTGGCCCCTGTAACTTTTTAGAACCATGCCTAGAATCAGTCCCCAAAAGTATTTATTACATACCTCCCAGATATCATGCCGTGTTCTGAAAGATGGCGATAGAAAAGGTGAAAACAGTCCCTGATCTCAAGGAACTCACATTTTAATGGGGAAAAACATGTCAGTCACTTGGTTTACAAAAGATCGGGATGAAGGAGACGGGAGGTAGTCTCAGGGACGGGCACCAGCTCAGTGCCTCTGTTCTTCACATCTCTGTCTTCAAGTGTCATTTCCAGCAAGGTGATGATGGTTGTTGTTTGGTGGTTTCCGATTGTTTTCCTTTTTTTCTTTGTCATTTTATATGAAATCATAATTTTCAACATACATTTTCCAAAATTAAAAGATGTAAACCATCTTCTTCCCTCCCCCTCCTCAGAGATGGTAAGCAAGTTGATCTGGGCCATACGTATATTGTCATGCAAAGCAAACTTCCACACTGGTCACCATTGTAAGAGCACACTCATACAAAACCAAATAAAACCATAAATACACTGAAGTGAAAGATTGTATGCTTTGATCTCCATCCTTCAGACTCCACAATCCTTTCCCTAGAGAGTGGTTTTCAATTGTGTCTGACCCTATTGTGACCCCTTTTAGAGTTTTCTCAGCCAAGATACGGGAGTGGCTTGCCATTTCCTTAATAGCTCATTTTACAGATGAGGAAACTGAGACAAACAGGCTTAGGTGACTTGCCTAAGGTAAGCTGGTAAGTGTATGAATCCACATTTGGACTCCGGTCCCCCTGACTCCATAGCTGGTAAAGTTCTACTGATTCCTCTGATTGTCTGCTCTTTATCCCCCCACATTTTTTGTATGTACTCCTCTAGGGCTCTCTCCTCCCACTTAGCCCCCATAAACTCCCTGAAGACAGGCAAAGCCCATTTTTTGTATTTGTATTTGTACCTTCAGTGCCTGGCACATAGTAAGAGATACCTACGTGGTCTTTATCTTCATCATCATCATTATTCTAGGTCTTTTGACTTTTAAGTGGCCGTCTGTGCTGCCATACTTCCTTTCATTGTTTTGTGGAACAAAACAGTGAATTCCACTGGAAAGTGGAGATAGTAACAGCACCTTAGCTTGTCAGCTTAGGGTTGTCAGGAGAATCAAAGGAGATAACATTGTAACTACCCTCATACTTGGCATTGTAGAAATGCTTCTTCCCCACCCCCACCCCCACCCCCAAAGAAGAGTTGAGTTCTTTCCATCACTGTGTGCCCCGTGTACAGTACTGGACATGTATCAACCTCTTGCCTTAACCGTGAAATGGGGAGTATTCCACGTTCTCATCATCTTTGATGGAGTTTTGTGTGAGTGAAATTGGTCAGTAGCATCAGCTCCTCTGAAAGAGGTTCCATATGAGTAAGGAAATTTGACTTGGTTGATGCATTTATAGTTGTTCTTTTCTGATTTTTCTTTTTAATATGGAAATTACATCATCACAAATGACCATCGCAATGAGAGAGAGAGAGAGAGAGAGAGAGAGAGAGAGAGAGAGAGAGAGAGAGAGAGAGAACGCACAAAACAGTGTTATACTCCTTCCCCGTCACCCACTTTCCATTGCTTTGGAATATCATTATATCCTTTTAGAGGGAGATCTATTAGTAATGTTACTATATGGACTCTTCTATCAATTTGTTAGTTTGATTGTGCCACAAATACAGCATTTACACCATGGCAATAAAAGTTAAAAATGGAATTGAATGGAAATCCTCATTTTGAGATGAAAAAATCTGGAAAGGGGACTTTAGAGATCATCATGTCCCATCCGTTTCATTTTACAGCTGAGGGAAACTGAGCCCCAGAGAGAAGTGGTTTTGCTTAACTTTATTATATAGTTAGTGATCCTCAGAACTTAAGCATAGAGAGGAAAATCCAAGAAACTGGTGACAATTGCGTTTTTAAAAATTCTAGTTTTCTGACAGTGTTATACTCTTGACCACACTGTCTATAGAGAGGGATCACTTGCCCATTGCTGGAATGCATCGGACTGGAACATATCTGCCCTTCTTCTTCAATAAGGCTCTGTAGTTATTTTAAGCAGGGAATTGGAAGAGCACTTTCTCCAATTGAAATTAGTGAGGAAGCTAGGTGAGTCAAATATATATGAATCCTCCTCTGTTTCCCTTATTTATCCTCCTCCAACCTCATAAGAAAACAAGTTACATACATATTTCTATCCTTCCCTCTTTTATGATGTTTCTTCTCCTGTCCTCCCTCCCCAACTGCTGAAAATTGTGGAAGCCAATCATTCCAATGGAAATCTCATCAGAGAATAATTGACACCAGAAAAGATTGATTCCCAAATTATTCCAAAACAAGGTGGTTTATTAAGAATTATTCAAAGAAACCTCCTTGGTAACAACCTTATTTTTCAGTTGTGTCCCACTCTTCATGACCCCATTTAGGGGTTTTCTTGACAAAAGGTACTGGAGTGATTTCCATTTCCTTCTCCAGCTCATTTTACAGATGAGGAAACTGAGGGAAATAGGGTTAAGTAACTTGTCTAGGATCACACAGCTAGTAAGAATCTGAGTCCAGATTTGAATCCAGGTCTTGCTGACTTCCAAGCCCAGCATTCTATCCACTGCACCAACTATTATGATTTTATCTTGAAATAAAAAATGTTCATTCTACTGTCTGTATTTTCTTTGCCTTATGGATAAAAAAAAATCAGCACATTAATGAACATAGTTTGATCCATGGAGATATTCTTAAATTCTGGGCCTTTTAGAACACAGAGAAACTGCCCGTTTATACCAACAATGGATAAGGTCCACCATATTGTAGAGGAAATAAATATCATAAGAGCGAAGATTCTCTTTGTTTATTGGTCAGTGGTTTCCAATCCTACTGACTCTTCATGAGCTCATTTGGGCTTTTCTTGGCAAAGATACTGGAGTGGTTTGCTATTTCCCTCCATCTTATTATACAGATGACGAAACTGAGGCCAACAGGGTGAAGTAACTTGCTCAGGGTCACACAGCTAGGAAGTATCTGAGACCAGATTCGAACTCAGGAAGATGAGTTCCTGACTCCAGGACCCAGCGCTCTATCCATCCTTCTTGGACTCTTAAAATCTAGGATATTCAGCCCACTTAAAACTTCCCTGTGCTCAGTAGGTACCAAGTGTGGCTGAGTTAAATGCTGGAAGTGAGGATGTGTTTATGTGTTTTCCTGGGAAAGCCCATGATGTTACAGTGTCTCTCTTTAAGGGAGGGAGTAGATCCAGTAATGTGGGCCCCTGGGAGATGGTGGGTGGACTGGCTGGGGCTTCAGGCCAAACTAGGGAGGGGGGACACCCTTAACCCAAACCAAATCTGGCAGGAAATGCTGTATCCTCAAGGGCATTATTGTTATTCCAGACCAGAGGCACTTGGAAATCTAAGAAAAGCCAGTGACCAGTTAAGGTATAAATTGAGTTTGCTGTTGCTATGGATTTGAGTTTTCTTTTTTGCTAAACATCTATTTCTATCCTTGGGTAAATGAGGGAAAACCACCAAGAGAAGAGACATCTAAAAATAGTTGTTTTCTGGGCTTGAAGTTTGGTAAACATCTGGCTGTAGTAAAATGACCCCGAGAGGTCCTATATTCACTTTAGTTCCCCATAATCACACCTTTAATGCCTTTAGAATTATCACTGGCTGACCAGAGATGGGTGCCCAATTTTAAATCAGTTGCCCTTTCTGGAGCACTGATCAGTCCAATCAATAAACCTATTTTAAGCACCTACTATGGGCCTGGAACCCTGGGGGTACAAAAAGAGACAAAAAGCAGTGTCAGCTCTGTGGGAGCTCATCATCTATGGGAGAAACAGCATGCAAACAAATATATACAAACAAGCTAGATGCAGGGTGAATGAGATAATTAGCAGAGGGAAGGCACCTGCAAAAACAAATGTGGCCTGGAATGTCCAGGCTTGCACAAAACATAAATCAGAGTTTGCCAATGCTGTATGGAAGCATTCTCCATTTTATGGAAAGAACTCCTTTCAAGATAAGGATTTTGTGATGTAATTAAAATATTACCTGATTTACCAAAAAATGGTTTGCATGCAGCTCTTTGAGAAATGTGCCTATTGTACACCATGAGGCATGCTGGCTTTTTTCTGTCAACACCTTAAACTGATACTACTTTGCTGTGGAATTCTCACACCTACCCCATGTGCCAGCCCAGGGGGAGTTAACATTTGAGGAGAAAGTTATGGTGGAAAGAGCATTGAGAAAAAAAATAATTTTGATCTCCAAGGGCCCTTTCTGACCTAAATCTTTACAGGTGGGGAAACTAAGGCTGTTGTTTTTTAACCTTTCTGTCTCGGTATCCATTCTAAAAGAAGAGGGGCAAGGGCTAGGCAGTGGGGGTTTAGTGACTTGCCCAGGGTCACAGTTGGATTTGAACCCAGGTTCTCTCAACTCTAGGCCTTTCCTGGCTGCCCTAGCTGCTCATCTTTTGGAAGATGGTGGTGCTAGGCTGGGCTTCCAAAGACATCCCTCTTTTTACCATCTCATCTCCCTGGAGCTTTACAATGTCCCATTGAAACTGATATTATGAACCTGTTTACCTCCGAGAAAACTGAGGCTTTACAAACATATTTTACTGAATGGGTCACAACTAAGATTTGAATCTCTACTTTCCCCACTCCAGTCCAGAAGTCTTAAACAAGTAGACTCATTTCATGAAGCACTTAAAAATATGAGGAGGGCAGCTGGGTAGCTTGGTGGATGGAGAGCCAGGCCCAGAGACAGAGATCCTGGGTTCAAATTTGACCTCTGACACTTCCTAGCTGGGTGACCCTGGGCAAGTCACTTAATTCCTGTTGCCTAGTCTTTACCACTTTTCTGTCATGGAATCAATATACGGTTTTGATTCTAAGATGGAAGGTGAAGATTTTTCGTATATAGAGGTAGGTGGATGGATGGATGGAGTTTTATTTTTATGTTTCCTTCCAATAAGTATATTCCTCTTTTCCCCCTCCTAAGCAACGGTAGGGGAGCCCTTCAGCAAAACTGACCCCACACCCATTGAGTCCTGCTGTGTAAGTCTTCCATACCCTCCGGGAAAGATGGGAGAGGAGGGGTAGGAAGGGAGCATTTGTGTGACATTGAATAGGAAACAGAGGAGGCCCTCAGAGCCTCTGGGAGGGATCGTTGGGGCTCTTGGGGTCCATCCTCAGAAGTCAAGGAGCAGGTAAGATAGGGTAAAGGCCAGACTTGGAGCTGGGGCTCCCAGACAGGAAAGGAGCCCAAGCTCTGGAGATGGAGGAGGAGCTGGTTTTGGATGGCTGCCCAGAGCCGCTTCCTTCCCCTGACAGCACGACTCCCTCGGCCCTGGGCCATCGTCCAGGATTCTTTTCCTGGCTCCCGCCATCTGCGGGGGCAGGAAGGGTGTGGGGGCGTCACACTCAGTGTCTTTGGATATGTGGAAGCCTTCTCTCCGGCCTCTTGTCCTTGTCCCTTCTCCCATCAGGTAGAGTTGTATCGGATCCCTTCTTCCATCCGTGCCCTGCCTTCTCCCCCGATTCCTCCTGCCTCCACCTCTCCCAGCCCTCATCCAAGGACCACACACATTTCCAGCCAAAGGGGCCTTAGTCAGGTGGTCCGACCCCATTTTTTTTGTTTGTTTTGTTTTGTTTTTTTTTAAACCCTTGTACTTCGTTGTATTGTCTCATAGGTGGAAGATTGGTAAGGGTGGGCAATGGGGGTCAAGTGACTTGCCCAGGGTCACACAGCTGGGAAGTGGCTGAGGCCGGGTTTGAACCTAGGACCTCCCGTCTCTAGGCCTGACTCTCACTCCATTGAGCTACCCAGCTGCCCCCCCGACCCCATTTTATGAACGAGGAGGCTCCCTGTTAGGTCACATCGAGCTGGAATTTAATGAGATCCCAGGGCTGTTCCAGCAGGCCGCACTGCCTCGTCTGCTTTGATGGGCTTGAGGGGTTCACTGGCCACCCCTATAGGAATGGAGGCGTTCTTTATTGAGGGACACCTTAGCTTGCTCCAGGGTTATGAGACAAAAGAAGATCCGCATTATCTGGTCCAGAAGTGTCGATTCCTGGCTGGTGTGTCTTCATTTACCATCCAGAGGGAAAGTGGTTTTATCTCTCCTTTTCTGCTTCCCACATACCTGAGCCGATGGCGAGCAGGAGAGCCCTTTAAGGGCTTCTGAGCCCAGTTGTCAGGTATCCAGTACCGTCTGCTGGTTCTCCTCTCATTTTGAACCTGGAAGCCGTAACGAACAGCTGATGAAACAGCTGAGGAAGCGCAGGTTTGGTCTTCTGCATCTATCGATTTATTAAACGATGCATTCCATGTTCTTAAAAAATCTCTATCAACGCCCTTCCTTCCTTAGTTTAGGGCTGGACCCTGAATACAGAGAAGATAAACTTTTTTACATTAGAACAATCCAATAAGACCAATTAATTAAAATGAAACAATACAACATTAGGCAATCTGATTTCTTTTTAAAATTAATATTGTTCCTTGGTTCCAAGGCAGTAATCTGATTTCTAAATAGAGGAAAGATTAGGGACTTTCCAAGTAGGGGGGAGGGTGAATTTAGGGGCAGTTCCCTGAATTTAGGAAAAGAGATGCCCCCTTCTTCCTCAGGTTATCTGTAAACCATCAAAGGAACATGAAAATAATAGCTGGTTTTTAAGGAGGCCAGTTTTCATCTGAGACAGCTGGGTTGCTGAGATGTACATCATGGGGACACTCCTAACATGAGTCTTGGGCCTTTCTGGGCCTCAGTTAAGGGTCTCTCCACACAGCAGGTACAGGCGATCCAGTTTCCAAGCCACACAGGGTTCAGCACAAACAGTGCAATACAGTTTTTTCCCAGTTCCCATCATTGAATAAACTTTTCTCACAAGATAGAATTTGTGCTAGAGCTATAATTGAATAGAAAGAGAACTGAGCTAACTCCTGAATTGAGGCAAAAAATGGAGTCATCGTGGTCCACTCACCTCCCAAAGCGAACCTCTTGCTATCCCAATCCCTTCAGTTTGTCACAGTTTTCTCACCGAACCCCATCCAAGGACTTCTGATCCACCTCTTCCGGAGCGGACTCTTCACTTAAAGGAGGCAGGGGCTGTGTGTGAACAGGCAAAAGGCCAGATAGAAGTGCCTTTGGGGCTGTTTTAGGCCCTCAAATGCAGTCACCATGTGGGAGAAGTATTCAGCAGGCCCTGGGATGGCCCTTGATACATATTAAAGTGGAACCTTCTTGTTCACTTGCTACTGTGCATCTTGTCATGAACCAAGGCCATTTTGGAGCCGCCACCATCCAAGAAAGGAGGGAAAGGCATGGTGGATGGTTCTCACAACCTAGCAAGTCATTCCCTCTAAGAGGCAAAAATTGACATGCCCAATGTTACCCAATTTATGACTAAAAATAAGTCAGATTGGAATAAAATAAAGGGGGGGAAATTTTTAAAAATAAGTCAGAGGGGCAGCTGGGTACCTCAGTGGATAGAGCTAAGCCTTGAGACAAGAGATCTTGGATTCAAATATGACCTCAGACACTTCCCAGCTGTGTGACCCTGGGCAAGTCACTTGACCCCCATTGCCCACCCTTACCACTCTTTTGTCTTGGAGCCAATACACAGTATTGACTCCAAGATGGAAGGTAAGGGTTTTAATTTAAAAAAAAAAAAAAAAAAGACTCTTAGAAATTTATGTCATCCCTTTGTGCCTTGAATTCTCTTTTTCTAAAATGGAATTGGTAGTGATTTGTTCTTTTCCCTTAGAAGGGAAGCATTTATATGGCACCCACTGTGTGGTGAAGATCCTCACAACGACCCTAGAAAGTAGGTGTTATTATTATATCTATTTTACAGTTGAGGAAACGAGGCAAATGGAGATTAAGTGACTTGCCCTGGTCACACAGCTAAGAAGTATCTGAAGCCAGATTTGAACACAGGTACTACTGAATTCCAGACCCTGAGCTCAACAGACAATACTTACACAGCAGACAATTTAATAAATGTTTCATCAGCACTTCCACAGGTCTACCCCCAGGCAATGGGGATGAGCCTTGGTAGCTGGTGCTAAAAGTAAAATCTCTTGGTTGCTTTCTTGCCCTTGCTATGCCTGTGGCAACAGTGACTTGTGGGAACAGTAGTGGGGATAATGTTTTATTAAATTAAACATAGGTTAAAGTTCATGAGGCCTTAAGACCTTGATTCTCTTGAAAATCTTCTTGCAGATAAGAGTTTACAGAATCATTTCATCATATAAAGCTACATACCTTTTAAAGAAAAGCAGTCATTGTTCTCTACCACTAGCCTCTTTCCCCCTTACGAACTTAGTCCTTTCATTTAAAGAGGAAAAAAAAGTTAATGAGATTTGTTATTTGATATTCTTATTGGGGCCTTTAAAAAAAATCAGAATTCTTTCTCTATTCAAAAAATCCTTTCTGGTCTTAGAAGGCATCTGGGCATAACACTCAGGGACTCTTACACCAAGCACTATATCATATTCATTTCTTGGGGTATGTGAGATATTTTTATTTGAGAGGAGGTAGTGGATGAGGGGGAAGGATGAGGGGGAAGGAGAGAGCTAGAAAAGGGCCAGAAGTGGTATATTGCCCCTGAAAATTTCCTCGTGGTCTGAACTTTTTTTAAAAGATATTTTATTTTACCAATTACACATAATACAATTTTCCACATAAGTTTTCTGAAGTTATATGATCCAAATTGTCTCTCTCCCTTTCCTCCCCCCACTTCCTGGAGCTGATCTGCGTTATACATGTATTATTATGTGAAGCATCTCCATATTGTTCATTGTTGTAAGAGAATACTCATATAAAACCAAAACCAAAAAAAACCCAAATAAACTAAAATGAAAAATCATATGCTTTGATCTGCATTCTAACTCCAACAGTTCTTTCTTTGGAGGTGGAGAGCATTCTTTGTCATAAGTTCCTTAGAATTGTCCTAGATCATTGTGTTGCTGAGAGTAATGAAGTCTTTCACAATTGATCACTCTACAATATTGCTGTTATTGTGTACAGTGTTCTTCTGGCTCTGCTTATTTTATTCTGCATCAGTTCATGGAGGTCGTTCTAGGTCTTTCAGGAATCTTCCAGTTCATCATTTCTTATAACACAACAGTATTCCCTCACCATCCTATACCACAATTTGTTCCCCTATGCCCCAGTGGATGGGCATTCCCTCAGTTTCCGATTCTTTGCCACCATAAAAAGAGCAATTATAAATTTCTTTGTATAAGTAGGTTCCCCTCCCCAACACCTTTTTTAAAAAACTCTTTGGGATACAGACTAGTAGTACTATTACTGGATCAAAGAGTATGCACAGTTTTATAGCCCTTTGGGCATAGTTCCAAATTACCCTCCAGAATGGTTAAATCAGGTCACAACTCCACCCACAATGCATGTGTCCCAATTTTGCCACATCCCCTCCAACATTTACCATTTTCTTTACCATCATACAGACCAATCTTATAGGTATGAGGTGATAGTTTAGAGTTGTTTTCATTTGCATTTCTCTCATCAAGAGTGATTTCAAGCATTTTTTTTTATATGACTATAGATAGCTTTGATTTTTTTCATCTGAAAACTGCTTATTCGTATCCTTTGATATGTGGATTTCCTTTTGGGGAATAGCTTGTATTCTTATAAATTTGACTTAGTTCTGTATTTGAGAAGTGAATTCACTTTATTGGAGAAATGTGTTATAAAAAAATTTCCCCAGTTTCTCTTATAATCTTGGTTACATTGGTATTATTTGTGCAAAAATACTTTTAAATTTAATATAGTCAAAATTATTCATTTTACATCTTGTAATGTTTTCTGTCTCTTGTTTGGTGGTCTGAACTTTCAGACATGTGCCTAGCCTGCCTTGTTGTGGTAGTATAGGTCTGTTCTTCCAAGAAGATAAGTATGTTGCCTGTGTAGGCATATTCCTATTGACCAGCTCTCATCAGTCAGTCAACAAGTTTTTTATTTTTATTTTTAAATATTTTTCCATGTTTACATGATTCGTTTTCTTTTCCTCTCCTCTTCCTTCCCCTTCCTGGAACCAAAAAGCAATTCCACTGAGATGTACAAATGCTATCACTTGATACCTATTTCCATATTATTCATTTTTGCTATAGAGCGATTTTTTTGAAGCCTAAACCCCTAATTGCATACCCATATATATGTGTGATAAGTGATGTCATAGGTTTTGCTTTTGCATTTCTACTCCCGCGGTTCTTTCTCTCAATGCAGTTAGCATTCTTTCCCATAAGTCCTTGAGGACTGTCCTGGCTTGTTGCATTGCTGCTAGCAGCAAAGTCCATTACATTGGATTGTTCCATAATGTTTTACTTTCTGTGTACAATGTTCTCTTGGTTCTGCTCATTTCCCTCTGCATGAGTTTACTGAAGTTCTCCCAGTTCATATAGAAATCCTCCAGGTCATCACTCCTTATGGCACAATCACCATCATATACCACAGTTTGTTCAGCCATTCCCCAATCAAGGGACAACCCTTCATTTTCCAATTTTTTGCCACCACAAAGACTGTGGCTGTGAATATTTTTGTACAAGTATTTTTCCTGATTATCTCTTTGGTCAACAAGTATTTTTTTAAAGCACCTTTTATTTGCCTAACAGTGTCTGGCCAATAATAATGGGTGCTTACAAAGCCAAGAGCGAGACAGTCCCTGCTCTCATTGAACTTACATTCTAACTGTACCCATTGGAATTTCTGTTGTGTTTGTAAATTGCCTTTTGTATTTTTATATTCCTTTTAGCTCTATTTGATTGAAACCTGGTTTTCTTTTTCAGAACTCTACTAATTTCCCAGGCAACCCTAACCAACATTGTTGGCCATGCCATGGCTTGTTTTGTCTTCCTAGTGTTCCTTCAATTCTATTTCTGTACACCCCTCTCCTCCTTTAAAGTTTGTCATTCTAATAAACTACAATATCCAGATCCTTACTGATGTGATCTATTGACCTATTCCCTCAAAGACTTTGGCCCCTATTCTATAGTCTTCTGTGCTTTTCCCCTTGCCCCAACATCTTTGGAAACTTCCATTTCTACTTTGATGATCCCTCTAAAATCTACTTTCATCTTCGTGGACACTTATTTCATAATCCAAGATTTTTAGAATTATTTCAAAAATGCTCCAAGGTCTTGAACTCTGAAATGTCCTTCTCGAGCAATAAGCCAAGTCTGACCTTCAGCCTCACTCTTCCCAACCTTGTTCTGAATCCTTATGACTTTTGATTCCTATGTCTCTCTCTGAGTATTTTATTCCCTTGGTAAGGTACTTATTAATAAGAACTTGCTTAGTTTAGCAATTCTTCACTTCCCTCCCAAGAATACTCATAACCAGTGAGCTGCAATTTTGAGGGTGTACTTTAGTTTTCTAGGCCATCTAGTTTAACCCCTTCATTTTAAGGATACTGAGGCACAAGACTGTTAGGTGACCTAGGCAGGATTTGAACCTAGAATTTCTGACAACAGAACTAGTGTCTTTTTATCCTGTTCTACCACATTACTTCTCCCTAAGGGGCCTTTTTCTCTACTCCTTGAGATCAGTCTGTGCTCTCATACATTCTCTCATATTTATCTCTACTTCATCCAGAAGATGAGTTGTTGCCTTCCTTGCCAGGGCTGACCTTCCACCTGGACCTAGGAATGGACCCATCTCCTTCATGATTTTATTCCTCTCCCATGCCCTTCATGATCTTAATCCCCAGCAGCTCCTCTCCATATATCTTTTTTTCCCCTTTGACTCATACCTTCTGTCTTAGACTAGATAGATACTAAGCAGCAGTATCTATTGGGGAGGCAAAAGAAAGCAGCAAGGGCTAGATAATTGGGGCTAGGTGACTTGCCCAGGGTCACACAGCTAGGAAGTGTCTGAGGTCAGATGTGAACCCAGGATCTCACGTCTCCAGTCCTGGCTCTCAATCCACTGAACCACCTAGCTGATTCTCATATATCTTTAATGTCCAGCTTTCTCCTTCTCCCAGCATTGCTGTCTGTTTGCAAACATACTCAAGTCTCATCTATCCTTAAAGGGGGATAAAACCTTTTCCTTGACCTTGTTACCCATCCAAATTTCACCTTTCCTCCATACTTTTGCTGTCAAAGCATATAGAAAAAGTAGTCCTCATCACTGCTACTGTTTCCTTCATTCACCACCCAGTCCTTAATTTATTACAAACAAAATTGATTCCTACCAGTTTATTGAAATTTTCCTCCAAGATTTTTGTTAACTTTACTGCTAAGTTCCATTGGGTTTTTCTCATCTCTCATCTAAAAACATTGAACACCTGAACATTTTTTTTCAGGTACAGTGGGGGTCCCCATGCCTGCAACAGATTTTGGCACTTCATCCTGTCAGTTGTGGTTCCTCACTTTAAAGTGATCATTTCCTCTTCAGCTTTCTCCCCTAGCACCTTAGCTGGGATTCTATGCATTTTTCAAATATTACTTTGCATTATAATTGTGTATTTCCATCTATTGAGATGCTAAGTGGCTTAAGAGTAGTGGTTGGGTCTTATTTGTGGAATTTTAACAACATCTATCCAGCCCCATTTAGATCAGATGTGGAGCTTCCATGGATGAGTAGTTGGTTTCATTGGGGCCAAGGACTTTTGTAGTTTTAACTTGCATCAGGCTTCCCTTCTTAATGTTGTTGCCAGACAAGTTGTCCATCCTATCTGACCCTCATGCTTTTGCTCCACTTCCTTTTTAACCCATCCTTTCTGTCTTGGTTTCAGTACTTTATATTGGTTCCAAGGCAGAAGAGCAACAAGGGCTAGGCGGTGGGGGTTAAGTGACTTGCAGTTTCTGGTCCACTTCCAATAATGTATTTATAAACTCCAAAGTTTCTGAGTAAAAATTCAAGTTTTGACTTATATTATGTCATATCTGACCTATACGGTTTGGTGTGCTAAGTTGGCCACAAAACTAACTTTTCCTGCTCATTTACTTCCCAACAGAACTTACGTTGGGCAGCTGATGAGCCATTATTACCCCATTCATGGGCCTTGCCTTTGTGATTTATCCATTAACTGCTGCTTTATGAATCAGTAAAATGTCTGCCATAATTGGTGAGTCTGACTCCAGCTGCCTAGGTCATTTTCCTTCTTTCCTCAAGGACGGATGTAAAGAGCTTAAAGAATAAACCATTTTCCAATTAAAATATGAGAGCAATGGCTCCTGGCTTTATCTCCTGAGATTCACCAAATAGCCAGGCTTTTGTTCTGATCTTTCTTCACCTGCCTGGAGTTCCCTCTGGGTGGCTAATAATTATTCACTTTATTGGTGACAAATTACTTAACCTCCCAGCAACCCTATTAGGTAAGAAGTAGACGTTGTCATCCTCTTTATTTACAAAAGAGTAATCTGAGAAAGACACAGAAAAGTTAAATAACTTGCCTGTGACCACAGCTAGTAAGTGTCCCAGGATAGGCCGTGCCATCTAAAAGGACTCGTGCTAGCTGCTCCCATTTCTTTCTGTGGGGTATAGGGATGCCCAGGGAAGACCAATACCTTTGGGGTGAGGACTTGCTGAGCCTTTTTCAGGGCTGCTTTCCTGCCACCCAGCTCTCAGCTGCGCCTCCAACAAGCTGTAGCACATACAATGGCCAGTAAACCATCAGTAACCATCAGGTCTCCAACCCCTCGGTGAGTCCCCAAGTGCTTGAAGACTTCCCTGGCCCAAGGGATGGTGAGAACAATTTGTTCCCACTGCCATGAAGGCAGCGAAACGGGACCGGTTCACGGAATGCTTAGAGCTTGGTTCGATAGCAGAGAAGTCGAGATAATCCGCTGCCTCCTGTGCCATCACCAGCGGTCCTGATGTTGGCTTGTACTGGAGTGTGATGGCTGTGGAAGACAGTGAGGCTATGCAACAGTCCAAGACATCACCGTTGATGTCGTGATGGACCTCTTCGAGTAGGAAGGACAACAGCCAAGCAACTGCCTCTGCAGCGGCCATTCAGCTAAGTCCAGAAGCTGGGCCTAATTGGGGATTGCCTCTGGATGGCGGCGGTCCGTGGCTTTCCACCTCGTGCATCCTATTCTGCTCTTCTCATCTCCATTTTGTTGTTATGGTTTGGCTTGGTTTGGAGCCAAGGGGCTTCCTAGTTCTTATTAGTTTGCTATTATACTAAATCTTATTTTCTGCTTTTGGGGAGTGTTGATTCATCTGAGTATAAATCCAGTATTTTGTTGAACTTAGCTTTGCTTGACAAAATTCATTGGCTATATTTTATCGACCTGTGCTTATCCTTTAGCTTGGAAGCTTATTGAGCACCCCCTCTCCTTTTTTGAATTCTTTTTTTAATGCAGCTTCTGAAAAAAGATTCTCATCTTCCAGAAAGCAGACTTGCTGCAAGCATTAGCAAATCCAAGGAATCACTCTTTGCTTCTAAAAGTGGCGGACACGGGTAAGCATATGCCGAGTAAAATGGATTCTGGGTCATTGGTGCGTTATGGTAACTTGTAAAATTCATGTGGGCTCTAATGGACATGAAGTTACGGAGTCAGAGAATAGTCACCAGACCGAAAATTGGTTAATTTGTGAGGCCCTCAAGAAGTCAGGGAGAGAGACAGAGAGAGAGACTGGAGGAGTTAGATAACAAAACTCAAATTCTTTAATCCTGTGAGAACGATTTTGAGTTTTTAAAACTGTAAGCCTTAACAAAACATAAATGAACTCCGTTTCTGGCCGTGTTAAGTGGATTATTAAACCTGATTTATAAGCACTAAAAAAAAAAGTATTTGTTTTCAGCCAGCAAGGGGTTTACTAAAGAGAAAGTCAGATGAAAATAATCTCTTTTCCTGATTTACATGGTTATTAGATGCATTCAAGGGCATGCTACTGACCTAGTATATCTGTAGCTTCAGGAGACATTCTGGCAGAATCCTCGCAATACTGTTGTGAAGCCAGGAGAGAAGAGGTCTGGGTAGTGGCAGACTTAATTGAATTAGTAACTATTCAGGGACCAAGCCTTAGGAGCATTCATGGATCCATGATGCCAGCCTGGAGTAATGTCTTGAGTGGTTTTCCTGTGTTGGATGCTGGATGGCCCCCTACTGTTCAACCCTTTAATCTACAATTTAAATGTTTTCAGTGATTCACATGAAGGTTGAGAAGATTTATAAATTATAAAGAATTTTCTAAATAGTGAAGAACTTACAAATTTATACATGGCATGACTCTAGGCATAATGGCTAGTCTAAAAATGGTCTATGATAATATGCAGAGGAAATTTAATAAGCATCAGTGTTAAATTATAGAGCTGCGAGGGATCTTTAAGGATGATTTAGTCCGAGTCCCTCATTTTGTTTTGTTTGTGGATAAAGCAAGATCCAAGAAGACTATCTTGACCAGAGTTGGGGCCCTGTGAAGGTCAGGTCCCACTGAAGAGTATGGTGTTCTCTTTTGAGTACTTTTTAAAAGGGACATTGTCAACCAGAGCATGTCTGGAGAAGAACAGCTCGAGACAATAAGAGGGTACAGGAAGAATCCTTGAAGTTCTAGAGACGATGACTTATGATTTTCTATATTTAAATCTACGGAAGATTTTCATGTGGAGGCTAATCATTAAACATTTACTGAGAGCCTTCTAAGGCTGGGGCCTACAAAAATGAAACAGATTTTGCCTTCTGTTCTACTGGGCAGATGAGTAAATTTAAAGTCATTTCCAGAAGGGAGGATTAACAGCAAACAACTATGGGGAAAGAAGAAAGGCTTCATTTAGGAGGTCGCATTTTCAAGCAAGCTAGAAATTCTCTGTAGCTGGGAAGAGGAGGAAATATGTGTCTGGGGCAAAGAAGTAAGTGATGTAGGATGCCATTGTCACGCTCTTAGTTCAGACTAGTTTGGCTAGAATGGCTTGAATGTGTAACGGGGAATAATTTTAAATAACACTGAAAGTTCCATAGAACCAAGATTGTAGAGGACTTTGTCTTTGTTAAGTTGTTTTGTGGTCACATCTAGCTCTTTGGGACCCTATTTGAGGTTTTCTTAGCAAAGATACTGCAGTAGTTTACCATTTCCTTTTCCAGCTTATTTTATAGATGAGGAAACTGAGGCAAACAGGGTTAAGTGACTTGTCCAGAGTCACGCAGCTAGGACGTTTCTAATTTGAACTCAGGAAGATGAGTGTTCTGGACTCCGGTCCTGGCAATTCTATCCAAGTGCCAGCCTCAGGATTTTCCTTGAGACAGGAAGAGTCATTGAATATTTTTGAGCAGGGGGGAGTGATGTGTTCCAGGATATAGTTAGATGTGTTCCAGAAATATTAATTTGGCAGCCATAGAGGATGGATTTCAGTTTTGAGAAACCACAACTGGGAAGATCTTTT
Organism: Gracilinanus agilis; assembly: GCF_016433145.1. Classification (NCBI taxonomy): domain Eukaryota; kingdom Metazoa; phylum Chordata; class Mammalia; order Didelphimorphia; family Didelphidae; genus Gracilinanus; species Gracilinanus agilis. Next base: position 472,191,103 of record NC_058133.1, read on the forward strand.
AGTTTGCTATTAAGATAGTCCAGGGTGAAAGGTGATGAGAATCTGCATTAAAGTTGTGGTTCTGCTAAAGGAGAGAGTGTAGAGGCTGATTCAACAAAACTTGGCAAGTGATTGCCTGGAAAGGGATAATGAAAACTGGTGGGTTGTTCCTGGCTCTCGACATTGCACATTCTATTTTGCTGTTCCAACCACCATTTTGTTGTTGCTATTGTTGTGGTTTGGTGGTAGTGGGGCAGCCAGGGGGGCTTTCTAGTTCTTGTTAGCTTGCTATTATACTCAAAATCTTATTTACTGCCTTGGGGGAGCAGAGGAGGGGTGGTATTAGTTCATTGACTGCATTTCCAAATCTGGAACAATGGTGAATATTCTCCAGGGCTTAGCAGAGTGCCTGGCACACAGTTGTCACTTAATAAATGTCTATCAAGGGGCAGCTGGGTGGCCCAGTGGATTGAGAGCCAGGCCTAGAGAGGGGAGGTCCTAGGTTCAAATCCGGTCTCAGATACTTCCTAGCAGTGTGACCCTGGACAAGTCACTTAACCCCCATTGCCTAGCCCTTACACTCTTCTACCTTGGAACCAATACAGAGTATTGATTCCAAGATGGAAGGTAAGGGTTTAAAAAATAATAATAATAAAATAAATATCTATTGAACTGAAGAATAGTTAAGTGATAGATTTTAGGGGAAATACGCTCCTGTTTGGAACATGTTGAGTTCTATGTCAACACGATATCCAAATGGAGATCTCTTTGGGAGACTAACATAGGACTGGACTTCAGGAGAGAGATTAGAGCAGGATCTATACAGGTGGAAGTAACTTATTAATAGATAATAACTGAATCCATGAAAACTGGTGAGATATCAAAGAAAGGGTATGTAAAGGAGGGACAGAGGAAGATTTAGAATGATAAACAGATGTTAATTGAATAGGTGTGAGACAGACAAGGCTAGAGAAGAGTGTGAGGAAGACATAGGTGGGAGAAGGAGTCTTTTCTCAGTGAACTTTTGAACTGAGATTTTGCCCACCAAAACATTAGAGGAAGAACCAGTGAACAGTGGTGGGGGGTGGGGTGGGGGTGGGGTAGAATATATACATATATTTTTTTCTCAGTTACATGCAGAAACCATTTTTGACAATTTTTAATGACATTTTAAAATTTAGATTCTCTCCCTCTTCCCTGAGGCAATAAATAGTCGGATAAAGTGATTAATATCTAGTGAGATGACCAAGCCCCAAATCAGTATGGGGTAGCTGGGTCCGCTTCCCAGGCTGATCAACTCTGATACAAAGGAGCCCATGGGTAAAGGTCAGATATTTAACAAGCACCTGGATCAGGGAATAAGTGGTTGAACTACTCTTGGTGGAAGAGAAACAACATCTTTATAATCTACTTTTTCCAGGGCAGAAAGTGGTGGCATTGGCAGGTTATTAGAGACAGAGACAGAGGGGCAGCTGGGTGGCTCAATGGATAGAGAGCCAGGCCTGGAGATGGGAGGTCCTGGGTTCAGTCTAGCTTCAGATACTATTTAGTTGTATGGCTTGGCCAAGCCATCTAGTCCCATTGCCTAGCCCTTGTGGGCTCTTCTGTCATAGAATAAATAGTAACACTGGAAGGAAAGGTTTTAAGAAATACACCAAAGTGGACTTGTCTGTGGGAAAGGCTACCCTTGCGTGTTGACTTGTAGACCTGCCATTTAGTTCTGTCCTTCCTCTCCCCGTTAGGGCTAATGAGGCCTTGCAGTGGACCCCCAGAGTGTCCAACAAGCCATAGCGGGAGAACCGTGGCCACTCTGTGCGAGGAGGAACAGGTGGCAGAAACGTATTATTTTTGTCCACTGCTTGGCAGTGTTGGCACTGAGCCCGTGTCTTTGAAATGTCAGGCTAGGGGCAACGCTCAAAGCTTGGGGAGCCGTGATGTTGTCAGAGTGTGCTGGCAGCATTTTCCTCGTTGGGAATGCAAAGGAAATGCAGCCCAGCCTGATCCAGAAAGTAGAAAACTTGAAGGAGCAAAAACTATATTTTACTTAAAGTTACCAAAAACAATGAAGAAATACAAATGAAAAAACAAATATATGCACCAAATGGCAAAACCTCAAAATTTTTAAAGGGAAAGTTAAATGAGTTTTAGGAATAAAGAGGCAATAAAAGTACTGCTTGGGATGCCTGAATCTCTCACTCTGGGAACTAAATCATTCTAACCATTATATTCAGTAAAAGACTGTGCACCATTGATGAAACATTAACTAGAAACTAAATAATGTAAACTGATATAGTATATGAATAAACTAATATATAAATAATCTAAACTAAATAATAAAGAATGAGTCAATCAAAAATAACAAGTCATAGAAACAACAGATAAGTTCATTAGGAACCCCATTGTCTAGGCTGTTAGTAACTAAGTGACTGACTGATGCGCTGGTCTCTTGTGGTCCAGTGGGAAGGTACCGAGGCACAGGGCATGCTGAAGATTCCTCTCGATGATGTTAGGGTTAAAATGCTATAGACCCAGCAGTAAAGTCCACAATGAAGTACGTAAATTACCTTAGGGCAGAGCCTGGACAAGTGTGACCCTGGGCAAGTCACTTACCCTCTATTTGCCTCAATTTCCTCAGCTGTAAGATGGGGATAATAATAGCACCTACCTCCCAGGGTTGTTGTGAGGATCAGATGAGATCATAATTGTAAAATGCTTAAGACAGTGCTTGGCACACAGTAGATGCTATAGAAATGCTAGCCACTATGATGATGATGATGATGATGCTATATCCATCCTCCCTTTGCCTTCCAAGGCTCTTCTGAGGAGAAATGAACTCAGACTCCCACAGAATGCTTTGAGGATAATGTTGGGGGGTGGGGGGTGGCAGGAAAGGGGACACACATTCTTTTGGCTTCATTTCATAACCTAAGAAGCAGACACTCTGTCTAAGGACAGAGAGGTTTTTATTGGCCCATGAGGCCATCCAGCTTTCCCAATAGATCTGTCTTTATAGTCTCCATTTTTAGCACAGGGTAGAATGCATAGTCAGTGCCTAATAAACACTTATATTAAGAACCTACTATGTTCCACGCCCTGTGCTAAAGATTGAGGATAGAAAGGCAAAAGACAGTCCCTGCTTTCCAGAAGCTCACAGGCTGAATGGGAGAGAAAACAGGCAAAGAGTCATATACAATCATCCACAGAGGGAGGACACTGGAATTAAGAGGGAGCAGGAAAGACTCCCCGTGAAGCTGGGATTTGAGCTGGCACTTGAAGAAAGCAAGGGAAGCTGGGAGATGGGGGAAGCGAAAGCCAGAAAATACCCAGAAGTTGGAAGACAGGGTGTATTTGAGGAGCAGCAAGGAAGCCAGTGACACAGCACCATAATGTATGGGAAGGGTAATGTGTAGTATCACAGAGCGGGGACACCAAACTCACTGCAGATGATCAGCAGAAAACTCCCAAGTACACCTGGAACCAAATTATATATATATAATGAAACTCTAAACTGAAATGTGTAACAAAATAGGTAAAGATACAATACAACCCAGATAACGTTAATTTGTGGTTTTCTAAGTCAGTGTGCCATCGTTGGGGATCTGTTTCTGTTTTAATTTAATGCTACCATATAGAGCAGTGATTCCCAAAGTGGGTGCTGCAGTGATCCAGGGGGGCAGTGAGGGCCACGGGTGCATTTATCTTTCCTATTAATTGCTATTAAAATTTTTTTAAAAATTAATTTCCAGGGGCACTAAGCAATATTTTTTCTGGAAATTTTCTGGCAGTAGGCCAAAAAAGTTTGGGAACCACTGATATAGAGTATATGGAATATAAGATATAAGATTGGAAAGATGGGGAGAGGGGCAGGTTATAAGGGGCTTTAATGCCAAACAGAGGTAATAGGGAACCGCTGGAGCTTATGGAAGTGGGGCATGACAGGATCAGACCATTAGGTCTAGGTAGAGCACTTTCATAGCTGAGTAAAGGGTTGACTGGAATGAGAAGAGACTTGGAGGTGGCAGACCAGCCAACATAATAGACCATATACAAAGTAATGAGGATTTGCATCAAGATGGTGACAGGGCAGGGATTTTTGTGGTTGTTCAGTCAGTTAGGTCTGACTCTTCATGATTCCATTTGGGATTTTTTGGCAGAGGTACTGGAGTTCCCTTCTCCAGTTTATTTTACAGATGAGGAAACTAAGGCCAACAAAGTGAAGTGATTTGCCCAGGATCACAAGCTAGTATCTGAGGCCATTTTTGAACTTGGGGAAAATGAGTCTTTTAGACTACAGGCCTGGCACTCTATCCATCATCACCTAGCTTCCCCTACATCAGAGGATACAAGGAGGCATATATTAGAGTTGTTAAGAAAGTAAAAATGGAAAAGCTTTGGCAACGCTTTGAATATGGGGTAGGGGGTGTATGGGAGAGAGTGAGGGGATCAAAGAAAATACCTAAGTTTTGAGCCTCCAGTGACTGATAGGATAGTGATAAGCTCAATGATGATAAGGGCCTTGGGAAGAATTTTAGGGCAAAGATAATGATGATGAGCTTAAGATATCTACTGGGCATCTAGAGATATCCAAGAGATAGTAGGAGATAAGAAACTAGAGGTCAGTGAGAGTTTAGGGCTGGATATTTAGGGATGGATGAGAAACATCAATATAGAGATGGGAGAAAAAGGCTTAGAACAAAGCCCTGGGCAACATTTACCTTTAGTAGCTATGACCTCACTAAAGATGTAGCAAGAGACATTGAGAAAGGGGGCTGCTAGATAACTCTCCTAGAGGCAGGAGATCCTGGGTTTAACTCTGGCCTCAGACACTTCCTAGCTATATGACCCTGAACAAGTCACTTAGCCCCCCTCCCTCTCCCCTCCCCGCATTGCCTAGTCCTTACTGGTTCTGCTTGGTTCTAAAATAGAAGGAAGGTAAGGGTTTTTTTTGGAAGGGGTTGGGTTTTTAAGTTAAAAAAATGAAACTGAGAAAGAGCTATCTGATATGTAGGAAGAAGATCAGGAGAGAATAGTGTCATGAAAACCAAGAGAGAAGACAAGAAGATGATCCAACAATGTCAGAGTTGGCCAAGAAGGTTGAGGATTAAGAAAAAAAAAATCATTAGATTGAGAATTAAGAGATCATTGGTAATTTTGGTGGAGAGAGTAGTTTCAGTTGAATAAGGTCAGCAGCCAGACTGTAAGGGGTTAAAAAGAAACTGAGCAGAAAAGGAAGTAGAGTCGCATCTCTCTTATTATATTCTTATAATCTCTTATGGTTTTTCTACCTCTCACTATTCCTCCAACCAAATTTCAAAGAATTTAGTTTCAAAAGGGTGAAAAGAGAAGCCTCAAGAGCTAGTAGAGATAGAGAATGATCAAGTAAAGGTTTTTTGAGAGTAGAAGAGACATAAGCACAATTGTGTAGGCTTCAGCTTGCAGCTGTTGAGACTAGGAAGAGACTGAAGATAAGTGAAAGTGGGGATGATAAAGGAGGCAGCCAGCCCTCTGGAGAAGATGGGACAAAGTGGGATCTTTGGTGTATGTAGAAGGCTTTACCTTGATTAGGAGAAGGGCTATCTCATTTGTCAGATAGATGAAGGAAGAAATAGTGGCAGAAGGCATTCAGGTGATGTGGAAAGTGGCCTGGCCCAAGAATTTAGTTATTTCTAGGTCTGCCACTGACTTGCATGTCTTGCTCAAATAACTTCCCTTAGAAGTGACTGGTGTGGTTAATGTCTAGTGAGATATAAATTGATTTGCCAATCTATATTAATACCAGCTATTATTAATATTCTGTTTATAGTTTACCCTGAATTCCCTCCTCTACCAGATTCTCTTTGCTCCTTTAAATCATGGCTTCTTTCTCTTTTGCTTCTTTAGACCTTGCTTCTTTAATTAGACCTTACCCTCATTTTCCACATTTGCTTCCCTTTGCCAAAAAGGTTTTCCTTGACTATTCTTTGCTCTCAAGTTATCATCTTGTATCTTTCTTCTCTCCTTGATTGCCTAACTTGAAGCATTATTGCCCCTATTTCCTTAGCCTCCTCAAATGTCTGACTTTCCCACCTCACCACTACTGAAACAGTTTTCTCCCAGTTAACTAATCTGGTGTTTTTTTCTCTAACCTTATCTTCCTTATCCTCTCCACAGCACTTTTGTCACCCTGCATTCTTATGGTTTTTCCACCTCTGACTATTCCTCTGCCTCTCTTGTTGACTCCTCATCTGTACCCACTGTCCTGGCTCTTATACATACTTAAACTCATCAAAGATTTTGACCTAGACACTTTTCTTTTCTCTCTTTACATTGTCTCTTTTGGTAATCTCATCTGCAAAGGCTTCAGTTATTATCTCTGTATTTCAAATGACTGTTGGATAGTTTCTTATTATTGTTTAGTTGTCTTTTCAGTTGTGCCCATCTCTTATTGAACTCCACTTGGGATTTTGGCAGAGATACTGGAGTAGTTTGCCATTTCCTTCTCCAGCTCATTTGACAGATGAGGAAACTGAAGCTAACAGGGTGAAGTGACTTGCCCAGGGTCACATAGCTTGAAAGTCTCAGGCCAGAGTTGAACTCACAAAGATAAGTCTTCCTGACTGTAGGCCTAGCATGCTATCCTCTAGCAGTTCTATCTTGATGTACCACAAATTCATTATGTCCAAAATCATTTTCTCCTTGACTGTATCCCATCTTCTTATTTTCTCCATTTCTTTTAATGGTACCACTATCTCACAGTGTCCCAAGTTTGCAACCTTGGAGTTACATCTTTGATTATTAATTCTCTCTCCCCCTCTCCTTCCCTCCCTCTGTCTCTATGGCTTTCTCCATGCGTTCCTTTCCTCCCCCACCCCCAGTTTCAGAGCTGTTAGTATGTTGCACATCCTGTGTGGCATTCCAATCTCACTAGAACCATACTTGCTTAGACCCTTGTCTATTTTCACAAAAATAATTGCAATATCCTTCTTAATAAGACCATTTAATTTTTCCCCCTCCAATATATTCCTTCTCCAATCCATCCTCTGCCCAAATGCTTCCCAAATGTTTTTTTCCTAAATACCACTAGGGTTGTTTCCATTAGCTACACAAAAACCTAGGCATCTTATTTTCCACTGAATAAAAGTATAAACTCCTGACTAGAATCCAATGCCTGTCATGATCTGTCTCTGACTTTATCTCAGACTTTCCCTCTTCACATAGCTGTACATTTTTGCCAAACTGGCCTTACTTTGCATCTGCATCTTATTTATGCCTTTGCCCTTTGTTCCCCATGTCTAGAATGGACTTTTCTCTCCAGATCCCTTCTTTATCTGCTTAGGGCCAAACCCAGATGCCACCTCTTCCATGAAACTTTCCCTCACACTTCTCTATCTTCCTTTTGCCTAGATTAGAACATGAGCTCTTCCCCCTCAAATTCCTAGGACACTTTACCCACTTATATAGTAGTCTTTTTAAAAAGTTATTTTCCCAATTTCATGTAACAACAGTTTTTTTATATTGTTTTCTGCATCCAAATTGTCTCCCTTCCTTCCCTCTCTCCTCCTTGAGATGGTAAGCAATTTGATCTGTATTATAAATGTACCATCATGCAAAGCATTTCCATATTGGTCAAGTTGTGAGAGAGTACTCATACAAAACCGAAACACCCAAATAAAATAAAGTGAAAAATAGTTTGTCTTGAACTGCATTCAGACTCTTTCAGTTCTTTCTCTGGAGATGGATAACATTCTTTGTCATAAGTTCTTCAGAATTATCTTGGATTTGGATCATTATATTGCTGAAAATAAGTCTTTCACAGTTGATCATTGTACAGTATTGCTGTTACTGTGTACAATATTTTCCTGGTTCTGCTTATTTCACTCAACATCAGTTCATCCTGCTTATCATTTCTTATATATAGCTCAATAGTATTTCATCATAATCATACACCACAATTTGTTCAGCTATTCCACAATTGATAGAATCCCCATAATTTCCAATTCTTGCCACCACAAAAAAAAAAGCTGCAACAAATATTTTTGTACTTATAAGTCTTTTTTCATTTTCTTTTTCCTTAAATCTCTTTGGGATAGTTTTATAGCCCTTTGGAAATAGTTCCAAATTGCCCTCTAGAATGATAAGATCCATTCACAACTCCACCAACAATGTATTAGTGTTTCCACATCTCCTACAACATTTATCATTTTCCTTTTGTCATATTAGCCAATCTGATAGGTGTGAGGCAGTACCTCAGAGTTGCATAATGGAGTCTTAATAAATGCTTGTTGAGTTATTTAACCGAATTCCTCCCATGAGGTGATTTAACTTTTCATTTTTGTGTTTGTGTGTATTTTCGTTTGTGAGCAGGAATCTCTGGTCAATTCCTGGCCTGGTTTTCCCGGATGGAACAAGAGGAAGAGCTGGGTGTGTCTGAACTTCAAGACTCAGGGGACAGGGGGATGGGCTCAGATTTCGAGGACTCGGAGGAGAGGGGGATGGGTTCAGACCTGCAGTACATGGATGAGAGAGAGGACGACTCCGAGGAGAGGGAGGTGGGCTCGGACCTGCTGGACAAGAAATACAGAGAGGAGAACTCAGAGGAGAGGGAGATGGTGACAGACATCTACACAGGTGAGGAGTGCATTATGTATAAAGCTGGAATTTCCGTTGAAGCTGCCCTGAGTACGTTCAGTTCTAACTCCTCTAGTATTGTAACCAGCACTTGCATTAGGTGTTGAATGAGGCCTCTGGGGGAGACTGAGGCAATATGGGCTACAGTACTACCACCAACATGATGTGGAGACCCAGCTTGGCATCTCCTTCCGTAACACCTGGATTCTGCGGTTTCCTAGCCCTTTCCAGTGTCGGGCCGAGAGTGGATCCTTATCCTCAATCCAGACCTGATTGAGGTGATGCTGGTAGGTATGTCGGGGAGAGACTTAAGTGGAAGGAAGCTGTGACTGCTTCCTAGATGGAAGGGGGTATGCTTTGCCTGCGTCTTCATAAGTTTGTGTCTTAGAACACTGGCTGGCTTCATTATACCTCCTGGATTCCCAGAGCATGGAAGTTCCCCAGCATTGGGATATTAAGAGGATTTTCTTTTCTCTAACAAAAGCCCAGCCTCTTCTTCCAACCCCTCTAAGGCAGAGAGGCATGCAGCTTTTCCTAACTGAGCAGCCTTGGGCTTTATTCTGGTAATACCTTCTGCTTGAGAATAAGAGGCAAGAAGTTGGATGAAGTCTGGCATAGACTTTCAACTGGACCTTTAGCTCTGCTCTTTGTATATTACTTTCTAGCTCTGTTCTTCCCTCCCAAAGGATGTAGCATTTTGCAAAATATGCTTTGCAGTCATTTTTGGTTCTGTAATAATAATGAGATTAATTATGGGAGAGGTAAAGTTGGTCAGCCTGTGATCTTGTCTTGCTTACCATTAAACTCATTCTCTCTCTCTCTCTCTCTCTCTCTCTCTCTCTCTCTCTCTCTCTCTCCCTCTCTCCCTCTCTCCCTCTCTCCCTCTCTCCCTCCTCATCTTTGGGAGTGAAGAGTTGGAGGTATAAAAGGGTAAAAAGTGACTTTCCCCAAAGTCACCTCTTATGTGAATGGCCAAAGGCTGAGATATTTTGGCTTTTCCATTTCCAGGCTCTTTGCTTGGTTCATCTGAGATATTACAGAGAACAGCTGAGTGTATTTTGCAAAGTGCTTGGTACTTCCTATCGCTTATTCCTCTGTCCTGGCTGGGTAGAATAATCTTTATTTTCTGATCCTCAGTGTTGGGCCTACCTTGGTCCTGCGTGCAGTGGCTTTTTGAATGCCCAGTTCCGACCCCTCTCTCCAAAGCTGCCCCCAAAGTCTCCGTGGAGGTAGTAGGGAATCTGGGATGGCTGCGCCCAGCAATTCTGCAGCATGTTGTCACCTTGAGGATTAGAGCTGGGGAGAGGGCCTTCCCTGGGGCCTCACTGACTAAACACATGAGTTTCCTCTTTTCTTCCCCCCAGACCCTTCCTCTGAGGGACTCTATGGGAGGTCCAGGTTGGGAACAGTACTCTGGACACGGGGTTGAGATGGGTTATCATATATCTGTTTTTGAAGATTAGCATTTTGGCTTCATTTGGTTTTACAAAAATTTCTCCTAAGTCCTAAGAAAAATAAATCCTACTCTGGTGCTTTTTGTTCCCCTGGCAGATGACAGGCTCCTCAGTGAGGAAGAGGAGGCAGCTCTCCGTGAAGAAAATGAAGATGATGTGGAAGACCCTGAGGTGGTGGAGATGGGGATGTTCTCGGGTCTGTCCGAGTCTGAGAGCATCCCCCAGAGTCCTCGGGAGGAGGAGGAAGAGGAGGAGACCACAACCCTGCCCTGGAGGAGACGCCTGTCTCTCGGGAAGTGCCCACGGGGAGGCAAGTCTGGCCAGCGCCGCTTCCATCATCTCCATCATCCCATGGCCGTGGACTTTGGGGAACTCAACAGCTTGATGGCCAGCATCATGGAAGCTCCCACCATCTGCTCGGACTGTGGTGAAAGCTTCAGCCCCGGCACAGCCTTCCTTCAGCACCAGCGTATGCACCGCCTGGCGCAGGCAGCGGCAGGGGTCCCTCCTTATGGCTTTGCCACAGAATGCGGGGGCGTGGTGGGCATGGTGGGGCTGGGCGGGGCCGGGCCCTTGGCTTCCGTGTTGCCCCGGACCCCAGGGGAGAAGCCCTACCGGTGCGGGGAGTGCGGGAAGGGGTTCAGCCGCAACACGTACCTGACCAACCACCTCCGCCTGCACACGGGCGAGCGCCCCAACCTGTGCTCCGACTGCGGCAAGAGCTTCAGCTGGCGCGCGGACCTGCTCAAGCACCGCCGCCTGCACACGGGGGAGAAGCCCTACTCCTGTCCCGAGTGCGGGGAGGCCTTCAGCCTCAGCTCCCACCTGCTGAGCCACCGGAGGGCGCACGCGGCCGCCAGTGGGGCCGGGGCTGCGGCGCTGAGGCCCTTCGCCTGCGGGGAGTGCGGGAAGGGCTTCATGCGGCGCTCCCACCTGGCCAACCACCAACGCATCCACACGGGCGAGAAGCCGCACGCCTGCGGGGACTGCGGCAAGCGCTTCAGCTGGCGCTCGGACCTGGTCAAGCACCAGCGCGTGCACACGGGCGAGAAGCCCTACATGTGCTCCGAGTGCGGGGAGACCTTCAGCGTGAGCTCCCACCTCTTCACGCACAAGCGCACGCACTCGGGGGAGCGCCCCTACGTGTGCGGCGAGTGCGGCAAGGGCTTCGGCCGGAACTCGCACCTGGTCAACCACCTGCGCGTGCACACGGGCGAGAAGCCCTTTGGCTGCTCGGACTGCGACAAGCGCTTCAGCGACTTCTCCACCCTGACGCAGCACCAGCGCACGCACACGGGCGAGAAGCCGTACGCCTGCGTGGAGTGCGGCAAGAGCTTCATCCAGAGCTCCCACCTCATCCGCCATCGCCGCATCCACACCGGGGACAAGCCTCACAAGTGCGCGGGCTGCGGCAAGGGCTTCCGCTACAAAACCCACCTGGCCCAGCACCAGAAGCTGCACCTGTGCTAGGGCTGCCCCGGGGGTGGGGGAGGGGGAGGCCTCAGGCGCCGCTGGGACCCAGTGCGCAGACTCCTGAGGAATGAAGAGAGAGGCCGGGAGGCTTTCCAGGTAGTGTTCTAAGAGATTTCAGGATGGAGATTTGTCATGGCCGCTTTTCCTTCCTCTCAGCTACGGAGTCAAGCCCTTTATTAAATAGGACCTTTACGCTTGGCCGTATAAGGGTCACCGAGAGGGCTGAGGGGAAGGAAGAGGAGGAGAGAGAACAGAATTATAGGGAGGGGGAAACGGGAGGCTGGCTTAGGGCCTTAACTGATGCTCGGATGAGTGGTCCATCCCTGCCCTCCCCTTAAACTTTCGTTTCCTTTTGAGCCAAGGAAAGTTAAGTGACCCCTTAGGACTGGGAGAGAATGTATTTTCTCTACCCATCTCTTTTTCTCTGGGGCCTTTTTAGCTGCTATTTTAAGGCTCCCAGAGAAACGGGTGAAAATCAGCCCATTTCAGGGGAGAAGTGTCTGCAGAGAAGAAACCACTTCATTACTTGCCATCAGCATCCACAGACAACCCAGCTTAGGGCATCCAGTTTTCTGGGACTCTCACCCTGCCCTCTTTGAAGCCCTCCTGTCTATCCCTTGTACCAAATATTCCCATCTTCTGACTTGAAATTTGAGTACTAGGTCCATGATTCATGCTAGACTGCACGTGTTGGACTTGGAATGGAAGGGAATAGGCTCTGGTCTGGTGCTTTGGGGTGACTAACCCTTGGTTCAGTAATACTTGCATTCCCCTAGAAACCTCGGTTCATCTTTGCATTGGAAATCCCAATGGCATTTCCCACTAACTTTGTTGGCCTCTTCTGAGGCTTCCAGGAGAGCAGATAGATAAACTGAGTCACTGTCCTTCGGTTCCTGTGGCATTTTGCTTCTCATTTCCTGCCTTCCTCACTTGGGTGGCGAAGGAGAAACCCTGGGCTTCAGCCTCTCCATAATCCTTCTTCCTTCTACAGAGGGCACAGAAGAAATATGGAAGATGATCGATAAGACTTTTGTTTATGGTACTCACAGTGGATAGTGGTTGAGGAAAGTATAAATGCAAATGCTCACTTAGCACCAGCAAATTCTGAATTCGGTAGGTGCTAATATGAATGCCAAATAGCACTTTCATACTTAGAAAGGTGCATTATCATTTTTATTATTATAGCCATTCATCACATTGCTTATGAGATCCATCATGACCTCCACTAAGGCATCGAAAACTGGCCCCAGGAGAGGCTTTGGAGTGTCAAATAGGTCTAGTCTGGCCTCTGTGCTTTCTTTACATTTTGGTTGCTAGAACAATTAACTGCCTATTTTAAGGGCTTTTCTTCTAAATTCCTACTTGTTTGGAAAGTCCTAGGACTATTCTAGAAAGGACCAGGGAAGGTATTCCTCCTGTTAGATGATTGTGGATCAGGGGTGCTGAGCTAGAGTCTACCCTTCTTCCTCTCTCCCTCAGAGGAACCTTGAGAATCTGAACAAGTGAGAAACAAAGTATGGTGCCACCCTATATCTCCTGTAGACCTACTCCACAGATTCTTTATGTTTGAGAATTCCAACCTGGAAGAAGGAAGCTCTAAGACTTATTGCAGTCACTTAACAGTCTCAGAGACGATTGTCTAGGATTTCCTTGGAATTGATGTGGGTGGTTCTATCCTGGGAGAATTTGGGGGGAACCATAGGAAAACAGGCATATCTATATTGCTAAAAAAAAATACCATCCACTTAAAAAGCATTTGATTATTAATTGAATTCTGGTGTGTTGCACATGCCCTGGTGACTTTGTACCACTTAGGTCTCATAGATGCAAATGAACATTTGAATTATGAATGTAGTTTTGGAAGGCATTTTTAAAAAACAACAAAACATGCTAGGGATAATAAAAGCAAAACAGGCATCCAATAATTATCTTGACTTGGTCTAAAGCTCAACGCTTAACTTTAAGGGGGGAAATTTTATTTTATGGAATTTCATTTGTAGATTCCTCCTGGCCACACTGTTCATTCTTATTTAATAACAGTCCCTCTTAACCATGGGCCATTTCTTCAAGTTGGAAATTAAATCAGTCTTTTGCTCCTCTGCCTTTATAGCATTAATATCTCTGTTTGAAAAGAGGTGATCAAGAGATCCACTTGGGTCATCCCCTTCTCCAGTAATTTTTTATGGGGTTTGGGAAGAAGAAATAAAGAATCTGGAACTGTCACTGAAATAAGTTGGGTGGAGGGAGGTTTTTTTGGATCTCATTTACCTATACTTCTTATCTTATTCCTACAGAAAGAGTCAGCTGCACATGAAAACTGTTTGACCCTTCTTTAAACAAATTATTTTGACCAAAAGGGTTTGGGGGGAGATGAGGCAGGGCACAAAGGTTGATAACTTTTATAATTTGTCCAAACAGACTTCTCTCCTGATTAACTCTTACTTTATGATTAATGGAATCTTTTAGGAATATATCTATAATAGCATATGCCTATATTTGCGCCTCCCAAAGTTTTTGCTTTTATGTCTTTAGTTTTCTTCTAGAATGTTCTTGAGCATACCCTCTTTGTGGCACGCTGAAAGTGTTCAGAAGCATTATGAAGTAATCACTATTCATCTATCCATTTATCACCGCAGAGAGTCAAATTTTCTTATCATTTGGATTCCTTAGGAGTTTAGTTAAGTAGTTTTAACTGAGATTAAGTGGGTTTTCAAAGCTCGTGCATGGATTTGGAAACAAAATGAGAATTTCTGCCAGTACTCTAGGCCCGGAGCTGCTGCATAGCTCCCCCGTGGGATCTCTCCAGCTTCTTAAGAGGCTATGCATGTGTCATAATTTCTTTTTTAGACAATCTGAACTGTCATTTTTGAACTTGTGCACATTTGAATGCAGTGTAATTTGTGAAAAACGTTAATTTAAAGATCTTCAGGGTAACAGGTTTTGTGTTGGGTGGGGTTGGGGTGGGCATGGAATTTCTTTACTATTTTCAAGTTGCTTTTATTTAACAATGGTTTTTCTGGACAATGTTCTGGTATTTGGCTACCAGTACAATATATTGTTCATTAAATTCATAAGATGTTGATCCCAGGACTCTAGTTGCAGTGTTTATAACCCAGATTGCTTATTCCAATCAATTTAAATAGACCTATTCTAGGATACTCAAGGGCCATCATTACTGCTTCAGAGGCTTCCAAAAACAAGTCTTTCAATGTCTCACTCTTGTCACAAATCTGGAGAAAGGACAAATCCTGACTTGAGTTCAGTTCAACAAATTCATCACACATTTACTGACTCCCATACTCTACCCTAGTGCTTCAAGAATGTAACTAAAGTCCCTGCCTTCAGAGCCTTCTATTCTTACAGAAGGTATAAGTTGAATATTGAATGGCTGACTTCTACTTTTTAAAGCTCTCTGTCTTTACCACAAGAATTGACTGGGGCAAAAATGATCCCCCCCAAAAAAGGAGGGCACATTATACTTTCTTAACATGACCTATAGTCTCTGAACTTCTTGTTTCTGAATTATTTTCTCTTCCTCAAGCAGGCTTACTTAAAAAAAAAAATCAGCAGCTATAGTTTTCTGGTAATAGAAATTCTCATAATCTAGATAGAATGACTTCTTATTCAAGCTAATATTGTGAGTTTAGGTCTTCCTAAAGTAATCCAGTCCTTTATATCAGATGGGACAAGCCAGGTGTTTGAGGGTGTCAAAGGGATGTTTTCCTGTCAATGTCATGAAAACCCATGAAGAGTTTAGGTGGAGGATTGGGAGTGTTAGAGTAAGAAGGGTGGTGGGAACCACAATGAGGAAGTGTGATATGTAATGTCTTCTTTTACTGGTATTTCCTTTATTGCTTAACATGAGACCCCTAAGAGGCTAGCAAGCACTTTGTTTAATGTTTTATTTTAATTTTTTTAATTTAAAATTTTTTATTTATTAGTTTTATATAAATTTTATAAATTTTAATGTTTTATTGATGCCCTTTGTCTCTATGTCAGTCATTTCTAGATCCAGATTGTGACAGAAAAAAAGCAATTTTTTTAACCTAAATCAATGATTGGTCCTTGTTAAAATCTTAGATACCTGAAGAACTTGTCATTTGATCAACTTGATTCCATGAAGGCAGATTACAACCCCTATGACTTGGTAGATGGTCTTTAGGAGTTGTTGAGGTGTAAAGTTTCATCATTCTGAGACTGGCCTACCTAATGTTGAGTCTTCGACTTTAGCTAAGGTGGTCCTCAGGTGACGTGGTCCATCATCTTGGATGTGCCAGCTGATATTGCCTTTATCTTCTGACACCAGGTAAGTGAAGTTCCAGGGAACTTTGGATCAGCCTTCTTTGCTTTTTCCCCTTCCAAAACAAGAACTGTTCAGGAGAGGGATTTCATGAGAGTTGAAAAGTGCTCCATTGTTGGAGATCTTTAGGTAGGTCAAATGGTTACTTGTAGTAGGGCATGTAGTGTGTTCGGAGGAGCATCCTATAGCAAGAGAAGGACCAGAGGAGGGGGTCACAACTGGTCACTAGAAAATTAATGATGTCGTATGTGACCCTACAGGTCACTGACTGCTACCCAACTAGATATGAGCTGACTCCTGACATCCTTGCTTTTCTGCTTCAAAGTCAAAAAAAAAAAAAAGGCTGTACTAGGACACCTGAAGGGACTGCCACATCCAAGAGATGTGTACCAGGCCCAGCCTAGGCTGAGACCTCTTTGGTGCCCAGTGAGTCTCAAGAACAGAGACTGGCCTCTTTCTCTGATCAGCCCACCCCAAATCCCTGAACACCCTAGAATGTTTGAAGTCTACCTCTTCTCCTTTAACAACTAGCAAGTGAGAACAGAGGGAATCTTCCCTCCTGTATCCTACCCCCTGGTAAATATGGAAAAAAGGTTATGACTTGACCCCAGCCTTGGTTGTTACTAAGACATTTACCAACTCCAAGTTCTTCTCTCCTCCAAATAGGAAATGTGTGGATGGTTGCAAAGTCATTGACCTCCTGGATCCCTCCCTTAACATGAGGATATCACCAAACGGTGACTTTGGGCCTTCCCTTGGACCTCCTACCAAATTTTTTCCCTGTCTTTGATGCTTGCTTCACCTGAGATGTTCTTTGGTCTAATGGTCTGAAAACGCTCTCTTATAGCTACCAACATTTTCTTTTCTTTTTTTTTTTTTTTTAAAGAAAAGTATCAGGTTTTTCCCTTCTAGAAAGCATTTATTTTTTCTATCCCACCACCTTCCCATTGGGGCAAAAGAAAGGAATACAAAACTGTAACAAATGGGCATGATCAAATAAAACATTTTTGTCCCCTACCCCCCCAAAAAAGAGGGAGACATTAAAAGGTTATAATTGAAGAGGATTTTCAGAGTTCTGTTAGATAAAATAACCTCTAGGATTCCTGTAGTGCTTTAAGGTATAAAAAACACCTTAAAAGAAAAAACTTAATTTCTGCCTTAGCAACAACTCCAAGATGGAAGGGCAAGAGCTAAACAATTGGGGTTTTAATTGACTTGCTCAGGGTCTCACAGCTAGGAAGTGTTTCATAGCCAAATTTTAATCCAAGTTCTCTTGACTCCAGGCGTGGCATTCTGAGGACTTGCTTTTTAAGGGCAAGGGGCAGGTTTCTTTTTCATCTCTTGGGGTAACCCTGGGAAGTCGGTGCTATTATTAATCTTCCCCTTTCACAAATGAGATAGTGACCTGCTTAAATTCAGAGCAAATGGTCTCCAAGCCAGTCTTCCTGACTGGATCCAGTGATGTGCCTGCCACAGCAACACAGGTGGAGGCTAATTTAGGAGCATGACTCCACCATTGTGTGGCTGATAACAGCAGAGCCGAAGGTCATGGGAGAGGAGGCCGATGAGCTGCCCTACACGGTGTTCAGAGGACCATTGGCGAGTGCCCAGTACCTGGGTAGAAAAGACTGAGTGATGTGAACTTGAGGAAGGAGGGAGTTTGACCCGAGTACTGGCGAATGACCATAGTAAGGACTTGGATTTGGATTTGCCCATTTCAGGTGGGATTGGAACCCAAATTTCTTCTGATTCCAAGTCTAGTCAACAGCATCCTAAAAGTTAAGGTGATGCGAGAGGGATGTGACAAGCATTTTCCATCCAGAATCATCAATGTTTGGTAGAGTTACCAAGTGTTCTGTGGGATAGAGCCGCTGGGTGGTGCTTTGGGCCAGGAGTCGGGAAAGTTTCCCTTAGAATTCCACTTCAGACATGGACCAGCTGTGTGACTCTGGGCACTTTTCTGCCTCAGTTTCCTTATGTAAAATGGAGTTAAGTGACGCCTACCTGTTAGGGTTGTGAAGATAAAATGAGATCTTTGTAAATGCTTTGTGAGCGCTAAAAGTGCTAGCTCTTGAGATGGAGGTATTATGTTAATACATGTCATATATTACATTATTATAAATGAAGTGCCCAGGGGGCAGCTAGGTGAATCTGTGGATTGAGAGCCAGGCCTAGAGAGATGTAGGAAATAAATTAATTTCCAACACTCCAAGAATTATATTTTTATGAAGTTTATTAATAATCACTTGAAGTAGAAGAAATAAAAAGGAAATAGAAGGAAAAAACTAATTATTTAACAAAATTAATACCACATGACTAAGTTCTCTATGCCTGTATAAAAAGTGGGGACAAGAAGACAAGAGCACGAGAGGTGGGGCTACACCAAATTTGTGTCCTCCCTACATTAGCACGTAAGGTGAAGAGTGGGGTTCTGGGAATTGTAGTTTTTAGGCTAACATTCTAATTATACAGAGAAAAAGCCTTCCCCTGGGCAGGTCACCTAACTCCCTATTTCCTAGTCCTTACCACCTTTCTGCCTGGGAACCAATCTACAGTACTGATTCTAAGATGGAAGGTAAGAGTTTACAAAAAAGAAAAATTAATTTCGAGTTCTAGCAAAGGCCTTTTGATGGGGCTTGGTGGGAGCATAATTGGTGGGAGCCAATTATTTTGGAAGGGAACTGGCAATGACAAAAGATAAAATAGATAACTGATTACTTAAAACTCAAAATTTTCTGCACAAACATTAAAATGCCTAGGATAACGAGAAATACTTGAATAGGAAAAGAACTATCAAATTTCTCTGAAAAAGGTTTTGTATACAAGAAATTTTCCCGAGAGAGACAGACAGACAGACAGACAGACAGACACACACACACACACACACACACACACACACACTAATGGCCATTCCCTAAGATAAATGATCAAAAGATATGAAGTTTGCAAAAGAGGAACTGCAAAGTATTCACAACCACATTAAAAAAAATGCTCCAAATCACTAATAAGAGAAATGAAAATCAAAACTCTGAGGTTTCACTTTACATCCTGCAAATTGGCAAAAATGACAAAAAATGGCAAGTCAATGTTGGAGGGGTGTAAAGAGATAGACACACTAACACATCGTTGGTAGAGCTATGAAATATCACAACCATTTTGGAATTATATAAATAGTGACTAAAATGCCCATCCTCTTTGAACCAAAGACTATTACTGGGCTCATACCCCAAGGAACTAATCACCAGAAGTCCCAAAATATTTATAGCAGCATTTTTTTTGATAGCTAAGAATTGGAAGCAAAGTAGGTGCCCATTGATTAAACAATGACTAAACAAAGTGTGATACATGAATATAATGCAATTCTACTGCTCTTTGAGAAGTGATGCATCCGATCAATATAGAGAATCTTGGAAAGTTCTACATGAACCAATACAGAGTGAACAGAGCCAAGAAAACAATAAACACAATAGCTGCCATGTAAATAGAATGACACACCAAAATATCCAAAGTAAATGTGATAAAATTATAAATTCCAAGTGGAACTTGAATGAGGAGATCTGAGAAGATGCCCCCATCCCACCCTAATGGAGGAAAGAGGTCCAAAGATACCACACATTCCACAGGCTTTAGTCTTTCTCAATGCATTAATCAGTTGTGATAACTTTTTTTTCCTCCCCCCACCAAAAAAATATTACTTGTCATAGTGTATGGCTCTTGGGGATACTGTGGTGATCTAAAAAAATACAACGCATCAATAAAGATTATTTTTAAAGAATTTGTTATATGGGAATGTTTGTAGGCAACAGCAAAGGAGCCAGGAGATTAGGAGAGTTTAGAGAGAGGGGATGATAGTGGGAGTGATCTGCTGGAGAAGACAAAAAAGGATAAAACTGAAATTCATGCAGAGGGGTTGAAACTGGCATGGAACAGAGGCCCCTTTTAATCTGTCTAGAATGAAGGTGATATGGAGATTTGGGAATGGTGTTAACTGGGTGAGATGAGAAGGAACTATATGGTAAAGGTGGGCAAAGGGAGGGAGTTCTCTGGAAGACAGGAATAGGTCTGGAACAAGTACTGTGGTGAAGGGAAGAGTGAGACAATTTTGAGATTGTGAAGACTCAGTTGAAATGAGAAAATGAGAGGTTTCAACATAGTTTCTTCATTTTCTTTGACAGTTTTCATCATTTAACAGTGAAGGAAGTAAATAGCGGCACTAGTATAATATATCCAGGACTGGCATTTGACCAGGCATGATTAGTGTTAAAGAGATTTTCTTAATCTCTCCCTCTGTCTAGTTTAAGAGGGAGAGAGAGCAGTTTCTCAGTGGATCAGTAATAGAAAAAGGGGGCAAGAGAGGGATTGAAATTAGGGAGTAGATCAAAGCCTGTGTAGGGGTAATGTTCTGGAAAAATATGTTTGTGGTGAGATTGGGGGTAGCAGTGAAAATACTGTATAGGATTAGGGGTTGTAAGGCATAGGGAAAGGTGGAATGATTAAAAAAACAGATTTGTATCAAATGAATTTAAGGGTTCATGAACATAGAAGTAGAATAATTGTGGATGATGGAAAAAGCAAAAGTATAACTATCCCTGAGTATAATTGAAACAGAGTAGAGGATTAAGTCCTTACCTCTCCATTTTAGAATCCTTACTTTCCTTCAAAACTCAGATCAAGTACTACTTTCTCCAATTTTCTCCCTAGCTCCTCAACTTCTAGTGGCATCCTAAATTACCTTGGATATATCTCAAACATTTTGTATAAACTTATTTTGAATATACTTAACTGTGTTCTTTTATCTCCTATAGAACACAAACTCTTGAAGTCAGGGACTTCATCTTTGTTTTGCCATAACCAAACAATCCCTAATACATAATAGAATAAAAAAAAACATAATATAGGATAATACGTAGAACAATTGCTTGCTGATTTACTTGACACTGCCAAAGTCTAATGAGATGACTGTAATCTGAACAATAGGGATGGCTATATGAGTTAAGAGAAGGGGGTAGATTAGAAAAATATGGTGACATCTGAGTAGTCACGGGAGAGAATTGTCAAAGATGACTCAGAGGTTATTACCTTGAGTTGCAGAAGGATGGTGGTGCCCTCAACAGAAGTAGAAGTTCAGAGAAGGGGTGGATTTAGTGGGAGAAGATAATGATTTAGTTTAGTTTCTTCTTGGGCCTGTTATTGTTACAATTCTGCCTTCCACGTTTTATAGATGGAATAGATCCAGCAGTGTGCATCACCTGATTAATATCAGCAAAGATGCTAAAAGTGTATGAAAGGCTGTTGGAAATGTGAGATTGTAGGTCCATGGAGAGGGTAGGACAGGAAAGGTAGAATTGAGAAGTATCAGAATAGAAGTGGCAATTAAACCCAGGGAAGATGATGAGATCATCAAGTGAAGTAGACAGAATAAGAGGGCTCAGGACAGACCTGAGTGACAGCGACAGAGGGTGTGATCTGGAGGAGTGCAGGAGGAGGAAAACTAGGAGAGAGTGGTGTCCCAAAAACCTAGAGAGAAGAGAGTATCAAAGAGGAGACCATGACCAGTGGTGTCAAAGGCTGCAGAGAGGGCAAGGAGAATGAGGATTGAGAAAAGGCTAATCTTCTGACCAGTTGTCTGACCCCCTTATCATTTGTGGTCTGAGAGCTTTGGAAGTTGCTGCTGCCGATTCAGTCAGGGCACAGCCTCACTAGACTACCTCTTCTGTCACCCCAATGAAGGCTAGAAAATTGTTTTTCCCCATCCTTTTGTTGGTTCTGCCATGACAGAATTCATTTGGAGACGTTATTTTAGAGTTGTTTGAAGGGGAATTTGGAAGAGCTCAAGCAAGTCTCTTCCTTTACTCTGCCATCTATGAAACTAGTTTCTTCAACATTGTTAATAATCTCTTGGTTGCCAAATCTCAATCCTTGGATTTTAACAAAACAAACAGAATTTCAACTATTCTTGGGGAAAAGACCAGAACTGAGTAGGAAATTTGATCGAAAAGAACCATAAGAAAGTAAATATGAAAGACCTACTATAAGAGATTCAACAAGGTCAAATTATTTACTTTTTATATGGAAAATGTTATCTATAACCCTGAAGAATGGAATAATTATTTGGGTAGTTTGAAAGTATGTATCTGGACAGAAGATTTGAGGTCAAGTTGAATATAAAATAATGAACTAAAAAATAATAAAATGGGATAGGAAGTAAGTAAAATGGAACAATTATATAAGCAAAGCATGAGTGGAATAACTAACTGTTGGGGAAAGGAAGAGTGGAGGGTTAGATAGAACTAGAATCCTATCCTTATTCAGAACAGGGTTAAAGAGGGAACAACATATACAACCAGAAGCATAAAAGTCATCTTAATTTACAGAGAAACAGGAGGGAGAAGGATAGGATAAGAGAGGGGCTAAGAGAGCCCTTAAGGGACTAAACCAAAATGAGGGAGTTGTAATTACAATTATCTCAAGAGACTTATTTTGGGTAAGAAATATTAGTTTTACACAAATGTGCACACATATCCATTAATTGGTTAGGCTAGTATCATAAGTGATAAAGTGAAATATAGGTCAATGGCCCTTTCCAATGACCACCAACCTGGAAGATGGGTCAGGCAGTTTAATAAATAGTTTTAGGAGCTCATTACTCAATTCCTACCTTGAACACCCCAAGACAATTCTAATTGGTGGATAGCTAATTAAGAGGTGGTCTATCAAATCACTACCCCACCCTATACTAACATCATGGGGAACACGTATACAGGAAAAGAAGCCTTGTCCCCTGTACTTATTTACCAAATTTTGTTAAAAAGATGTTCCTTGGGATTCCCAAGGCCAAGGAAAATGCAAAAAGGTGTAGACTAGATGGAATCTCTCGCCCATATCCCAGATATAGGAATATACCATAATTTCTCTTAATCTGACAATATATGAAAAATAAATTCTCACAATCCCCCCTATGCTTCTTGGGGCAACTCAATGGAAATTCAGCTTTCCCAGTAAAGTACCCCAAATATTATGGCTACACATTACAGAGAGGGCCTAACTATGATACTTGGATGTTTCTCAACATGATGTAAAAAATGATTGATAGACATATTGACAGAGAGCCATTAGGAGGGCACTTCCTTTCTAGCACAACCAAAATAACAGCACATGGGAAAGACATGAAAGGAAGAGGTGACCCAACCCCCATTATCCAGTCCATTATGTCCAAGGTCTCAAAGTCTCATGATGCAGCATTCTGATTTCTGGGGTCATCTGCTATTGCTGTCATCTTCAGCCATCTGGAGTCTTGCTGGTGCTCAGAACAGCTCCTCTGTCAGATCTGCTTTCTCCTGGTCCAGGGCCACTGTTAATATCTTTCCTAAAACTGCTTGAAAAATAGGTCTTAATTCAATTTAACACAGGCTCTAAAATTTTGCACTGCCAGTAGTCGTCAGATGGTGAGAGTTAACTCAAACCATATCATTCTAATTTTATTAATATAAAGGATATCCAGTTATGAACCTCTACACTAAAGAATTTACATTTCCCATATATTTACTATTCTTTACATCTGTCTGAACCAGATACCTGCTTTGGAAAACTGCCACTAACGAACTTAAAAGAAATTTAAAAAAAAATCTTTTGAGGATTTAGCATTTTAGAGCTAGCTTTTCTAAAAACAGTTTTTTTATATATACCCAATATTTTTTCAACTTGGCAATAGAACATACTCAGTGTCTTAGAAACAATTAGAAACAGATTTGACATATTTATAATCATCTGATATTTTCTACTTTCTTCAAAAACTTTCACTTTAATTGCTATCTCACTTCTATTGTTTATATTATTATTTATTATTTGTTATTTACTTTAACCTTTTCCAATTTTAATTCACAATCCCCTCTCAGGAGGATTGAGATTCTGATAAGGATCTTATCCTCCTACAAGAGCCGAAGATAAGCATGTGGCTCCTATGTCTGAACTAGATGATAACATATATAAAATCACCCTAAAGATGTTTCTCCCTTTTATTATAACAAAAGACTTGGGATAGGTGTCATAAAGACCTAGGTAAATTCTGTTACCTGGTCACAAACAAATTATTAAACAATTGATTTCTAACTGTGATCAAATAAACTAGATACCATACTCACATAGAGCAATGCTCTTAGATCTTCTCCTTAACTCCATAAAATAGTGGGATTATATCCTGTTTAGATGTTCACAAATCATTGTCTAATGGTACCATTCTTCCTATATCACTCTCAGATTTTTAAAGAATTTTAAATAATGAAGAACAGATAACAAAGCCAAATACTTATCTATTTAATTTTGTCCAGGAACATCAATTACAATTTCAGATTGAATAGCTTTGATCTCACACGCAGATATTTCAGCTTTACACTAAGAAATAAAGATTTAATATAGTTTTCCTATATTTCACTAATCAAAGACCCCAATAAAGAGGAAATTGCAGGGAGAGGGAAAGGCAAGGACAACAAGTACACAGCATTAACTCAGGTTCTTTCACCACAGAAATCTTCATTTGGCTTTAGGTAACACCACAACCAAGTTCCATACAAAATCTCACTTCCATTTTTAGGGTTCCATAGTCAGTCCGGATTTAATCATCTCTGTTCACAATGAGAGAAAATGAGTCAAGAAAATCCCACCTTCATCTTCTTAGGGTTGTTTCCTCAATGAAGTCCTAGTGACAGTCCTCAGACCCCAGAAGCACATATCAGTTCCATTCAAGGAAGAAGTGATGGCACTGATGGAGGTTTAGACTTTTAAATCTAAACTTAAAATGGGAGCATATTAAAAACCCCAAAGCTTTTCCTCCAAAGCAAAATCATATTCTCAGTGTCAATCAGGGCATACTACTATCAAAAGAATAATTACAATCTAGACTTACACAGTAAATAGTAGATTTTGAAATTCAGTCCTACTATATTCCAGTAATTAACAAACACAATTACATGATTTTCCAAATGATCTAAAATTAAAATTCACTCATAATATTAAATCCCTAAAGTTGTTTACTTTGACAGAAAAACTCAGTTCTTTAGTATAATACTAAATATGCCACCAATGAAGATAAAGCAATTATTAGGAATTATTTTTATTCAACAAATTTAATAATATATGTGAAATGGAAGGATACCAATAAAAATATAAACTGCCTAAACTCTTATAAGAGGTAATAGAATGGACTTCCAGGTTAAGATGGCTGTAGAGTAGAACAGGACGCTTAACTCTCCTCACCACCCACCTATACGTGATACCTCAAAAGGACAAAAAAACATCCAGGTGAACAAAGGGACCACACAATAGGGCACAGCATCTAAGGTACATTGGATTTGGGCTTTTCCAAGCTATAAGGGGGTGAAATAGCTCCCAACAAAAAACGCCAGCTGATCGACCCTCCCTCACACCACCTACAGCACCAGAGTCAAAGGAAGCACACCAGAGTTAGATAAAGCAGGGGGCAAACTAACTTTTTGCCAGCTTACTGGGATCACCAGGAGCTAGCCCCTGAGAGCAGCAAGACTTGAGACTCCAGGAAGCCAAAGAGCACAGACCTTGGGCTTGGGGATAGAGCTGTGAGGGACAATAGACAGTGGAAGCAGTGCACTGAGATAGGAGGGGGGTTGAGGGTTGCGAGGGGACCTCGGGCAGAGGAGCAAGTGAGGAGCAATTTCTGGGTTCTTGGCAGCTGACTGGGACCACCAGGGGCTTGCCCCTGAAAAACAGCTACACTTGAAACCCCTGGAGCCTAAAGAGCATAGACCTTGAGCAGGAGGATAGAGCCTCAGGTAAAAACTGCTCCACCAGCTCTATACACAGAGAGCCTGCCTGCCTCACTCAGACTTCTGACTGAGAAGGAAAAACCAGCATAATAATGGCAAGCAATGCCCAATAATTAACCACCTGAAAGAACAAGAGAAAAGCACTAACACTCAATAACTTTTACACAGAAAAAATCCAGACCACAGAGCAGACAGCAAAGGAGGACAAACAAGTAAACACATCCAAACATTCCCCAAAAAAATGAAAATTGGTCACAAGCTCTTGAAGAGTTCAAATCTGAGATCATGAGAAAGATGGAAGATATTTGGCAAGAAAAGTGGGAAATGGCTGAAAATGAAATTACAGTTTAAAAGACAGAAACTCCCAACTGGAGAAAGATGCCCAAAAATCAAACGAAATGATAAGCAAATTGGAGACTCAAATTAAACAGCAGGAAACCATGAAAAACAAGATAGAGCAAATCAAAAAAGATTATAGAAGAGGTAATAGAATGTAAATAAATCTGTTTTAGAAAAAGAAATTGAACAGGCCATAAATGAAGTTTCTTAAAAAAAAAAAAAAGTATCAGGACACCAGATGAATTTACAAGTGAATTCTATCAAACATTTAAAGATCAACTAATTCCAATACTAAATATATTATTTGAAATAAAAGGTAAAAAAGAAATCTTATACCAAATTTCTTTTATGAAACACTGCTAGTTTTTAAAATGACTGAGAGAGCAAATAAGGAAGAACTAGAAATGATATACATATCCAGGAATAAAGGGGAAAATGGGTGAGTTTGAATTCACAATCATTGCTGAAGAATTTACAGACTGAAATCATGATGCTGCTAGGAAAAATGGAACTGATAAAACTATTCATCAGAACACTTGTTGGCTGACTTGAACCTGATGAAGGAGGAGAGGTATCAGTTCTAAATATTAGCTATAAGCTACAGAAAATCAGTCCCAAATCAGTAGTAAGTGTATGCCACTTACTTCATGAGAAGATATAAGATGCTTCTACTTGCCCACAATTTATCACTGATGTAATGAAGCCTTTCCAGGCTGAAAACATAGGTTAAGAGGTAAAGACATCATTTGGTAGAGAATTACAATGAGTTGCTTTAGCTTTTTATCTGGGCAAACCTGCTGATGTCTATTTAATTGATAAGTTATCTGCAAATTTGGATTCTGAACAGTATCTAATAGCAGCTGGAGTTACCAAATATTTCATTCACCATGCAAAAAAAGACAGCCTTTGTGACAGAACATGGTTTTCTCATGACTACCTGTCTTGTGGATCAGGTCATCATTTTTTATGGTAATCCATCTAAGAATATACTTGCAAAAAGTCCTCAAACTCTTGGTTGATATGAATAAATTTTTGTCTCAGCTTGAAATTACTTTCAGAAGAGATTCAAACTGCAGGCCAAGAATAAATAAACTGAATTTAATCAAAGATGCTGAACAAAAGAAGAGTAGAAACTACTTTTTCTTAGATAATTAAGCTAAGAATATTATTGATACATTTCTCAAACAAAATTATTGCTGTATAAAACTTTAAGCGAGTTTTAGAATGCCCCATATAATCAAAGTTTGAAATATACTTTAATATCAGAAGCTAGTAGCATTTTATTCTAAACATTAGACACTACCCCTTTTCTGTACTTCTTGACAAAGCCATTCTTTGTGTGGTGTTCTAAGATGAAAACATTTCAGGTTATATAAATTACCTAGAGATTTTCAAAACTTATGAGATTTTTCAATACAAGTGTAATTTATTCATGTACCAAATGCTGACCAGTAGTTCCAAGTTTTAAAATCTTAAAGAACTGTTTTCTGCACAATGTGACTGCCTGTGTTTGTCAAGATACAGAAACTGTTTATACATAGCCACAGAATTAATCCTGGAAGAATAAATTGTGAATGTTATCTCCAGAAAGTGAACAAAAAAGTGAAATATGAAGGATTTTTATATGTGCATGTTGGCTTCCTTGATATCTTTTGTGATGTGGGAAGGGTGAGAAGGGACCAGACACTAGTGGAATGGGTTTATTATGTAGATATGATGAAAAGTAAGCTAAACATATAGTGGATTTGTGATTTCATTTGTGTACAATCTCCTTTTTCTTTGTGTATGGAAATGCTTGTTTTATTTGGTTTTGTAAAATTTGGAATTAAAAAAAGGTATAAAAGCTACTCTTATTTTTAAAAGCCAAAGACTCTTAAGGTGAGAATTTGATAATTAAACATCCATCAGAAATTTTTTTTAAAAAAGGAAATGCTAGTGATATCAATAAGAGAAGAGATAGAGATACCTCATTTAAAATAAACACAGACAGAATAAAATGCCAAAACAAATCCAGGAACTATACAAACACAATTATTAAATACTTTTTACACAGTCAGATTTAAATAATTAGAGAAATAATAATTGTTCATGGGTGGGCCAAGCCAATATAATTGAAATGACAATCCTACTAATATACTCATTCAATGCCATCCAAATTATGTTGCCAAAAATTATTTTATTGTGCTAAAAAATAGTAAAATTCATTTGAAAGAACATAAGATCAATAATATCAGATGAATTCATGAAAAAATATAAAGGGGGTCTAGCAGCACTAGATTTTTAAACTGTATTATAAAGCAGTGATTATCAAAACCATCTGATACTGGCTAGGAAATACAAAGGTAAATCAGTGGAACAGAAAAGACACAACAAACAATAATAAAAGATATTGAAACTTTTCATTTAACAAAAGTATAAATCTAAGTTTGGGGAATAAGAACACATTATTTGGTAAAAATTACTGGGATGATTGGAAAGTAGTAAGGCAGAATCTACATTACACCATTCACTATGTTCAAAATGGATACGTGACCTTGACATAAAAGGAGTTATCATAAGCAAATTAGAAGGACATGGAGCATACTACCTATCAGATCTATGGATTGGAGAGGAATTTATAAGTTAGCAAGAGATGGAGAGCATTGTGAAATGTAAAATCTATATATACATATCTTTTTGCTGGATGATACCTTCTTTGGTGCAATGAAGGGAGGAAGGAGTCAAGATATGTGGGAAAAAAACTTTATTAAATAAATACATCTTTTTTAAAAAAGAAAACAAAAAATCACATCAAAACAAACAAAAAACAGAATAAGTCAAATGATAATATAGGTGCAAAAATCTATGGAAGAGAAGAACTTAAAAAGTAGAATTGGCCAAATGGAAAAGGAGGTACCAAAACTCCCTGAAGAAAATAAATTTCTTAAAAATTAAAATTGGACAAGTAGAAGCTAATAACTCCATGAAATATCAAGAAATAATAAAAAAAGAAAAAGAATGAAAAAAATGGAAGCTGTGAACTCTCTTATTAGAGAAACAACTGACCTAGAAAATAGATTAAGTAGAGATCATTTAAGAATAACCAGACTAACTGAATGATCAAAACATGAGTCTAGACATTATATTTTATGAAATTATCAAGGAAAACTGCCCTCATGTCCTAGAACCAGAAGTTAAAATAGAAACTGAAAGGATCTACTGATCACCTCCTGAAAGAGGTCCCAAAATAAAAATTACCCAGGAATATTATAACCAAATTCAAGAGCTCCCAGCTCAAAGAGAAAATATTGCAAACAGTGAGAAAGAAATGATTCAGATATCATGGAGTCATAGTCAAGATAACAATAAGATTTAGCAGCTTCTACATTAAAAGATCAGAGGGCTTGGAATATGATATTCTGGAATACAAAGAATTATAAACAAGAATCACCTATTCAGCAAAACAGTAAAATCCCTTCAGGGGAAAAATGTATATTGAATGTAAAAGAGGACTTACATTTGTTATTTAAAGATCAGAACTAAATAGACAATTTGATTTTTAAGTACAAGACTCAAGAAGCATTAAAAGGTAAACAGGAAAGAGAAATTATAAGGGATTCATCAAAGTTAAGTTGTTTACATTCCTACATGGGAAAATGCTACTCATAATTTCTAAGAACTTTATCATTATTAAGGCAGTTAGAAGGAGTATACATAGAAAGAAGGGATAGGTGTGAGCTGACTACAATGTCTAAAAAAATAAAATTAAGGGTTGAGAAACAGGAGTGCACTGGGATAAGGGGAAGAGGAAGGAAGAATAGAATATGCTATCTCATGGAAAAGAGATGTGAGAGGAATGACTTTTACAGTGGGAGGAAAAATGAGTGACAAACTTGGTTCAAAGAGGGAATAACATACTCTCAGTTGGGTACAGAAATCTATCTTGCCCAATAGGGTAGTAGGAGGGGAAGGAAATAAGGTGGGGAGGGAACTGATAAAATGGAAGGCAGATTTGGAGAGCTGGCCTGGGAGAGGCTTGGGTGAGCATGGAAAATAGGATTATGGAGAGGGAGAGGTACAAAGCCAAGAGGGGACCATTTTTGTGCATGGCTAAGGTGAGGTGGAGGTGAGTAGGTTGAGGAATTAAGTGCTTAGAAGATTATAAACTGTAAAATGCCACATTAATTTTTATTATCATTTTTTTAATATTATCATTACTATCTTGAATGGTCTTTACCTCTGAAAAAGTTAGGTCACACAAAGTCTAGTGTCAGGTCTATAAAGTGATTGCCAAGCTACTCAAGGAGAGATCATATCTTATTGTAATCTCTGGGTAAGGCCTAATTCAATAAGAATTATAATTTTAATTCCATAGATTTCTACTACATTGCCTCCTATGTAGTACAATATATATTTCTAGAGGATACCACCCTATTGGAGTCCGTCACTATAGTCATAGAACAGGGTATTAGGAGAAACTAGATTAATTCTGTATTTCAAATTATAACACAACTATAACATTCTTTAGAAAGGCAGGCTCTAGATCAGCTTTCCAAGGAAGGAAACAACTACTAGGCTTTGATGAGACAGACTAGGGCACACATTTTTGTAGATGACGTGACTTATAAATTACATTCATAAATTCACAGAGTTCGGGGATTCCTCACATTCAGGAATAATTAAAATGTTTATGTTCAGGAAATTAAAATGATGGGAAAGATATATGTGAATAAAACTAATAATGATTAACACTGAGAACTGTCATACTAGAAATTATCTTAAATGATCTCATCACTTGATGTAAATTATCTCATTTGATCCTTAAACAGCCTTGGAGGATAGCTACCCTAGATAGTATGCCCATTTTACAGACAAACATTTTACTGGGCTTTTATTTTTCTTTTTATACTCTTTTCCTTGAAGGACAGCATTTTTTTAACCCTTACTTTCCATCTCAGAATCAATGCTGTGTTTTGGTTCCAAGGCAGAAGAGCAGTAAGGACTAGGCAAAGGGGGTTAGTTGACTTGCCCAGGGTCACACCACTAGAAAGTGTATGAAGTCATATTTGAACCCAGGATCTCCCAGCTCTAGGGCTGGCTCTCAATCCACTGAGCCACTCAGCTGCCCCCTAGAGAGCCTTTTTTTTTTTAAACCTTACCTTCCATCTTAGAATCAGTACTTTGTATGGTTCTAAGGCAAAAGTGTAGTAAGGGCTAGGCAATGGGGGCTAAGTAACTTGCCCAGGGTCACACAGCTAGGAAGTGTCTGAGGTCAGATTTGAACCTAGGACCCCCCATCTCTGGGTCTGACTCTCAATCCACTGAGCCACTCAGCTGCCTCCCAAAATAGCACTTTTTAAGATTTTTTATAAAGTGCTTTACAAATGCTAACTCATTTAATTCTCACATCCATTCTCAAAGGTAGTCGCTATTATCTCTACTTTATAGACAAGGAAACTGAGGCAAACAGGATTAAGTGATTGACCCAAGGTCACACAGCTACTTGGGTCTAAGGCTGAATTTGAATTCAGTTCTTCCCAACTCCAGATCCAACACTCAATCCAACACACCACCACCTGGCTGCCCCTAGCCTCTCCCCACTCCAATTCACACACCAAAAAACTGCCCAAGTGATCTTTGTCTCACGTCATCCCCTCCACAAAACCAGCAACTTTGTTCATTGCACACAACCCTCATTTCCATTGCTCTGCACTGGCAAGCTCTCTCTTTTTTATTGAAAAATTTAATTGATTTAGAATTTTTTCCATGGTTACATGATTCATGTTCTTTCCCTCCACTCCTCCCCCCATGCCACACACACCCCACCCTGTAGCCAATGAGCAATTCCACTGGGTTTTACATATGGCCATCTCTCTTATCTGGAATGCACTCCCTCACCTCCATCCCTTAGTATCCCTTTAAAATAGAACTTCATCAGCATCTACTCTATCCCCTGCCAGATGCTAACATCTTCCTTCCCAAACTATCTTCTATTTACTTAATTTTGTGCCATTATCTTTAGCTTACATTTATACCATATGTGCTTTTATAAATGCATTT
Organism: Gracilinanus agilis; assembly: GCF_016433145.1. Taxonomy (NCBI): domain Eukaryota; kingdom Metazoa; phylum Chordata; class Mammalia; order Didelphimorphia; family Didelphidae; genus Gracilinanus; species Gracilinanus agilis. The sequence continues at coordinate 472,223,091 of NC_058133.1, forward strand.
GTTACCTCCTCCAGGACAAAAGCAACTCAAGAGAGCAGGAGTTGCTTCATTCTTTGCATTTCTCGTCTCAGAACTGAGCTCAGGAAGGCTTGAGTAAGAAACACTTGCTAATTGATGCCCGGGCACTTAAATATCAATTGAATTAAAATGGGACCAAGGTTTGGCAAGGTTTTGGCAAGCCATAGGCTCCAGTTAGCTTTTATTTTGTTTCCTCTCTTCCCCTCATGGACAACACTGCGATTCTTGAACAATTCTAGTCTTGGAAGGTATGTTTGATGTTATTCACTCCAACTCCTGTCTTTTACAGACTAGAAAAGTAAAGCCTACCAAGGTCAGTTTAAGTTGCTCATCTCTGTATTACTGGAAATTTTGTATTTTTAAAACTACATTATCCAGGAGCTCACTGACTTCCTGTTGTTGTACTGACATAGAGAGGAGATAAATTCGGTAGATTTCCTGGGCTAGCAGCTCTTCTCTTGGAATGAGGGCAGCTGTGAACACAGGACTTTGAACAGGTAGACTAGCTTGGGCATGTGGTTTTATTTTGTTACCTTTTTATTCCATTATTTCTGGGGATTTTAATAAATCTTGTAAAAACATAATATTTAAAGTTATTATTATATATTCATTTTAATTTTTACATCTCCAAGCTCCAGCTTTGTTCATGAGACTATGGAGAGTCTTCTGTTCATATTGCTGCAAGCCCTAGACTGTACCTCGATTTCTGGGGTTTGAAATCTCGATGATGATAGTTCTGCCTGAATTGTTCCTGAAAATCCCTGCCAACTCCCTCTGTCTTAGTGTTCAGAGTCTGGACAAATTCTCTCATCTTTAAGAGAAGTTATGGGGCAGATCAAACCCTGAAGAAAAATATGCTAATCCCATGAGGGCAAAGGATCTTTATTTTCTGATAAAATACATAAGCTAAGAAAACCTAGCTTTGTATGACATTCATGGAGTTAATGGTCTTTAGGAGCTACTGTTTCAAGAGAAGATTCCAGGGTTTTCCAAATCAAGTGACATTGATGAACTTGTTTTCTTGATTAGCCAAAGTGACATCCTTTGGATTTTTCTTGCCCAGAGATTTTAAATTTTGGGGTATTTTACCTGTCAGAAACCCTGATATAGCTAAAGTAAAACACCGTGAAAGAAAGAGGGTCAAACGCATTGCAACTTTCCAGTGAGACTTTTCCAATTTAGGGGCAGGGCCACTGTCAATACTTCCTCCAAATCCACTCTTCTTACAGAATGGAGGGGCCCATCCATAGTTACAGTGACAATTTTTATTATTGTTACAGATTCCTCTCTTCATACATTTGTCCACTGTACAGTCAAAATTCATTAAGTTCACACTTGAACAAGTCTTGTTAATACATAAAAATCCCTCACCACAGGCAGTGCCTTCTTTGACATCTCCAAGATCCAACATTTTCCCTGAACTGGTAGGATGATAGTCTGTCCCCCAGCACCGAAGGTTGCCCTGACGGACAAAGTTCATAACTACTGTGTAGTGGTTCCCTAGTACAGGAATACCCTTGATGTTGACACACTGCAGTCTTCCACATAACACATTACTAGGTTTGCACTTGAAATAAGTACCTGTCAGGGTGCCACAGTTGCCAAAACGGTCCCCTTGATTGGCTTCTTTGTAACAGGCAAAAGGTCCGGATACAGCACTGAGTCCAAAAAGAGACTTGCACTGCTGGTCCCGAGAATTGCACATCCCTTTGAAACAGTAGCTCTGGTCAGAACACGGGGTGCCATCCTGAATATAGCTGTTATATGGGCAGTGATGAGAGGTGCCATTGCAAAACTCCTCAAGATCACATTCGCTATATCTGGGTCTACACAGTTTCCCTGCCACTTGGTATTTACAATTATAGCAGCAAAGACCAAAACCACACTTTGCTTTGGCCTTTAATTTACAGGTTGTCTCACAACAACGATCTTGTTCACAGTCCTTCCATGTGCCGCAGTCACACTGTTCATTTTCTTCTACCACTTTGTTGCCACATTTTGCAAATATGTTTGCCTTTCCTTTCGATATCTTAGATGTACACTTTTCATAGGCTGCTCTCTTTTCAAAATAATCTGCAAAACTGCAATTACTGAAACCTCCGTCCCCAGGGTTTGAGTCCATCAGGCATCTATCAGGACCCCAACAAGTACAATGGTTCCTATCATCTCTCATGCCCACAATATGGCCCAGTGCATGAAGATACTCATTAGAGCCACTCAAGTTCTCTTGAGGTAGACTGCTCACGGAGGCGCTACTTCCCTTATCACAGGACCCTCCTACCTTGGCTTTGATGGCGATGTTTTTACTTACGATTAAATGCGCCCAATCTACCTTGCCATCATAGTCTAATTGTTCTTTATATTTCAAAAAGTCTTCATAAATGCTATCTGCTTCAGAGTCTTTAATATTTATTTTGTCCTCATCAGTCCAGACCTCGATTCCCGATGCATATATTCGACAATTGAGAGTTTGATAAACGTTGTCTGCCAGAGCCATCAAAGTAAGGCCCTCATTTATGCAAGCAGTCATGTTGGATCCCAAAAGTTTGTATCTCCCATTAGATATTACAACAAAGGACTCTATGTACCTAAAGCGTATAGAGGCGGAAGGAAACTTGGCAGAAATCTTTGGGTGCCAGTCCTTCGATAAACGGAAGTCTGTTTCTTCATCAATTGCTCCGCAGGAGAGGTTGCCTCCAAACTTCTTCCTTAGGCGATATAATACATGTTCAAATTTGGTGGAGCCGTTCAGGGGTTCTATTTGGTAAAAGCTTCCGTACATGTTCACGATGCCCCTTAGTCCCCCAAAGCAGGTGTTTAAGGTAGCCAGGGAATTGGGGGAGCCCTCCACATAACCTCTGTAGCTGCAGTTACTGGGGATGTGAGGTTGGTCTTCCAGTCGGGCTCCCCACTTAGTGAAGGAGAAAACGCGAAGGTGTCTGGACACGTGAAGCTTCTTGGGGTGGAGGTGGATGACCTGTTTCTTGCCTTCCAACAGCAGGAGGTAGGTTACCTGGCCAGCCACATCGGGATTCCTCCTATGGGGCACCAGCTGTCTGGGGATGAAAACTTCATAGGATAAGGCCTTCTCTGGGTGGTACCCCAAGTCTGCTCGGTACTCTAAGTCCTGAGCTAGGCAGCCTAGGTCGAGCAGGAGCGTGCCCAATCCAAGCAGCAGGAGGGAATCGCTCAGATGCAAGGCTCCCTCAGACCCCATGCCGATTCCTGTCTCCTCTCCACGAAGCCGGGAGCTGCAGCTTGGATCTAGGGCAAAGGTCTGAAGGGGCCAGAGAAGCACCAGCCGGGCTCCAGCAGCCAGCGATGAAAAGGGCTGCAAACTGGGCCCTGCCCCTGGGGCGCCCACAGCATTGGCCCAAGCACGAGCCTCCCTGGCCGTTGGGGAGCTGCGGTGGGGTGCTATGGGGTGGGGTGGGGTCGGTTGGGAGGAGGTCCGTTGGGTGGGATCCATGGGATGGAGGCCGGAAGGGTACAAAAAGGCCACGTGAAACGTCGGAAGGTGGGGGGAGGGTCTGGAGTGGGGAGGCTCAGGAGGGAGAGGTTGGCAGAAATGAATAAGGGAACTAGCTGGGAGAAACTCTTGGAGAGCTCTATGTATCCTCTCTTGCTATAGCTCTGTCTTCAGATAAATATCTGCACTGTCTAGAGATTGATCATATATCAATATATCTATCATTCCATAGCAAGATATCTGCATCTATCTACCTGTGGAAGAGACTCTACCAATACAGATAAAGACCTTGGGCAGATCTCACTGTCTATACGATCTGCACATAGATAGCTCTGGGGTGTGTGTACCTGTGTATAAACCAACACATAGATTATATAGACAGAGATCTATATCTGCCTACAGATATAGATTTAACGATATCTATAAACATATATTCTAGGTAGGTATTTGTGTTATAAACATGGCTACCATAGCCTATATGAAGAAACGGCTCTCTAGTTATAGAAAAATCAATATCTCTAAAGATATCTCAGCTCTGTGTGGCTGGATATATTTAGATACCTATACTATATATACTGCTATCGCTGTCATGCTGTAAATATAGCTTCAGATAGATAACTGCAGAGAGAGATGAAGTCTGAGCAAGCCCAGAACTTGGTCCAACATCGATAACACCAAGGTCATCCACAGCATCCCCACCATCACCAGTCATTCTGACTTTTGTCCCGCCACTGAAAGAGAGAGTAAAGCTCATTGCTTTGGACAACTCTGCTCCCCTTAAATCCAGTTCATGTGCAAGTCAAGACATCACCCTGTGATGTTACTCGTGATTTTCAAAACAAAGGATGAACAACAACAATAGAGACATCTTATGTAGATATCTCTATATTATATACTTAGAAATTGCTATTATATGTCATATATATTGACATATATAACAGATCTAGAGATCTAACAATATCTATAGCTATATTTAAGATAGATAATTATGTATATCTGCAATGTCTGGAGAGCTACTATATATCACATAGTAAGAGATATAGAGTATAATAGATATATGAGATATTATATGGCACATATAAAACCCAAGGAAATTGCATGTTAATCTATAGGAGGGGTGGGAGGAGGGGAGGGAAAGAACATGAATCATGTAAGCATGGAAAAATATTCTAAATAAAAATTTCATGAAAGAGATATTGCATAACAGCACATAGTATAATATGTATAGGTATTATATAGTAAGATAGACATCTGTCTATAAATAGAAAGATATCTATAGTTATGTATCTATCAATATCTAAAGAGATCTCTTAAGTAAATATCTCTGTACTGTATACATAGAAATATCTATCATATATCATAGAGGAATATTTATAGTCAGATCTAACCTTAGATAGAAATCTATACCTCTCTATAGATATAAATCTATTTATTTCTGCAGAAAAATATCTTGAGATAGATATATGTAGATAGATATGCATATCTAACTGATTAATACCCATTTTCATTAGCATGTATTCCTAGAGATTTTTTAAAAAGAGAAAACATTTATTAAATACTTAATCAGAAAGGACATTATTTTAATCTATCAGACTAAAGAAGCTAAAACAACTAAACTTATTTTTTAAATTTATAATGATACTTTAAAAATGAGAAACAATATGTTTTGGCATATTTCAATAACCAGACATATATGAAGATAAAGATAATGAACAATAACCCTGTTTAACATGAAAATTATCTAGCCTAAACCAACCAAAATAGATTAAAATTTCTTTATCTTATTGTCCTAAAGAATAGATTTTAGGCAGGTTTAATATTAGGAAAACCATCAGTATAACTGACCATATCAAACTAATTAATTACATGATTATCTCAATAGATGCAGAAAAAAGCCTTTGACAAAATACAGCATCCATTCCTATAAAAATACTAGAAAGCATAGGAATAAAAGGGCCTTTCCTCAAAATAATAAATAATATTTATTAAAAACCATCAGCAAGTATCATCTGCAATGGGGACAAGTTAGAAGCCTTCCCAATAAGATCAGGAGTGAAGCAAGGATGCCCGTTATCACCTCTATTATTTGATATTGTTCTAGAAACACTAGCAATAGCAAGTAGAGAAGAAAAATAAATCGAAGGGATTAAAGTAGGCAATGAGGAGACTAAACTATCACTTTGCAGATGATATAATGGTTTATTTGAGAATCCTATAAAATCAACTAAAAAGCTGGTTGAAATAGTGAATAACTTTAGCAAAGTTTCAGGATACAAAATAAACCCACGTAAATCATCAGCACCTCTATATATTTCCAACAAAAATCAGCAGCAAGAGTTAGAAAGAGAAACTCCATTTAAAATCACTCAACAATATAAAATACTTGGGGATCTATTTGCCAAGAAAAACACAGGAATTATATGAACACAACAAAACACTTTTCACACAAATAAAATCAGGATCTAAACAATTGGAAAAAAACATGAATTGTTCATGGCTAGGATGAGCTAATATAATAAAGATGATAATCCTACCTAAATTACTTATTCATTGCCATATCTATCAAACTACCAAGAAAACTTATAGAACTAGGAAAGATTATAACTTATTATACTTATTCATTGCCATATCTATCAAACTACCAAGAAAACTTATAGAACTAGGAAAGATTATAACAAAATTCATCAGGAAGAACAAAAGGTCAAGAAAAATGTGATAGATGGTGGTCTTAGCAGTACCAGATCTTAAACTATACTATAAAGCAGTGATCATCAAAACAATCTGGTACTGGCTAAGAAGTAGAAAAGGGGATCAATAGAATAGACTAGAGGAAATGACCTGAGCAATCAAGTGTTTGATAAACCCAAAGATCCTAGCTTTTGGGAGAACTCAGTATTTAACAAAAACTGCTAGGAAAATCGGAAAACAATATGGCAAAAATTAGGTTTAGGTCAATTATCTCTCACCCTATACCAAGATAAGGTCAAAATGGAAATATGATTTAAACACAAAGAATGATATTATAAATAAATTAGGTGAACATAGAATAGTTTACCTGTCAGATGTATGGAGAAAGGAAGAATTTAAGACCAAAAAAGGTAGCGAACATTACAAGATGTAAAATGAATAATTTTGATTATATTTAAATAGTTTTTGTAGAAACAAAACCAATGCCACCAAGATTAGAAGGAAAGCAACAAACTGGGAAAAAATTTTTATAATAAATTTCTCTGATAAAGGTGTAATTTCTCAAATATATAAAGAACTAGGTCAAATTTATAAGAAACCAAGTCATTCCTCTATTGATAAATGGTCAAAGGATATGAATAAGCAGTTTTCAGATGAAGAAATCAAAGCTATCAATAACCATATGAAAAAAAGTTCCAAATCCCTCATAATTAGAGAAATGCAAATAAAAACAACTCTGAGGTACCACTTTACACCTAGCAGAGTGACCAATATGACAGTAAAGGAAAATAATGTTGCAGGGGATGTGGCAAAATTTGGACACTAATGCATTGCTGATGGAGAGTGAATTGATCTTACCATTCTGGAAGGCAATTTGGAATTATGCCCAAAGGGCTTTCAAAGAATGTATACCTTTTGATCCAGCAATACCACTACTAGGTCTGTATCCCAAAGAGATTTTTTTTTAAATGGGAAAGCATCCATTTGTACAAAAATATTTATAGCTGCACTTTTTGTGGTGGCAAAGATTTGGAATCTAAAAGGATGTCCTTCAGTTGGGGAATAGCTGAACACATTGTGGCATATGATGGTGATGGAATACTATTGTGCTATAAGGAATGATGAACCAGATAATTTCTTTAAAGACTGGAAAGACCTCCATGAACTGATGCAGTGAAATAAGCAGAACCAGGAGAACATTATACACAGTAACTGAAATATTGCAGGATAATCAAATGTGATAAGACTTTGCTACTAATAGCAATATAGAGTGATCCAGGACAATTCTGGGGGACTTATGAAAGAGAATGCTATCCACCTCCAGAGAAAGAACTGTTGAAGTAGAAATTCAAATGAAAACCTATGCTTTATCACTTGTTAATTTGGATAAATGATTTGGGGTTTGGGCTTTATAACATTATTCACTTACAAAAATGAATAATATGGAAACGTGTTGTGAGTGAGAATACATGTATAACCCAGTGGAATTGCTTGTCAACTCTGAGAGAGAGGAGGGAAGAGGAGAGAGAGATATTATGAATCATATAAATTTGGGGAAATTATACATAAATTGGTTATTGGAATAAAATAAAGATAAATATATGTAAAAAGAATAAATATTGCTGACTAGGTCATATGAACTTAAATTCATCAATCACATTATCATAATTAACCTTGAAAGCCAATTCTTGTTCAATATAAAAAATCATGAGTAATAGCATCATGTCATGTCAACAAGTGTTTAATAGGTGGTTACAGATCATGAAAATAAGCATCTATGTAATGCCTACTATGTGCCAGGCACAATATTCTTTTATTTGATCTTCACAAAAACCCTGGGGGATAGGTGTGGATAAGTACTATTGTTTATTATATCCATTTTACCATGAAGGAAACTGAGGAGAAGGTTAAATGACTTGCCCAAGATCACACAATGACTGAGGCAGAATTTGAGCTCAGGTCCTTCTCACTCCAGGCTCAGTGCTCTATCCATTGCACAAGTAGCGAGGCACTTGCTATTAAGCACTTATTATATGGCTACTTTCCTGGTATATAAACGAAGCAACGTGAAAGGCTATTCCTTGCCCTCAAGCAGTTTCTATTTTAATAGGGGAAGACAACAAGAGGGAGCTCAAAAGGGTGAGGAGCACTATGCTGAAATTGGAAGAGTCACAGAACATAGTTAATCACACAATAAAGCAACAAGTATTTGCCTATTTGTCCCTGCTCATTTAAATTTTTCTTTAAATATTTAGATGTTCTTCCTTTGGCATATATGTTTAATATTGATATTAAATCATTGTCTACAGCACCATTTTAGCATTAGTTTCCCTATTAATTTCTTTTAATTCTATCTTTCCTGTTGCTTTGTCTGAGAACAATTTGCTCTTCATTATTTCATGTAGGTCTTCCCAAGTTTTTAAAAAAAATAACCCACTTATCATTGCTTCAGCACAGTAGTATTCCATCACAATCATTTACTGCAGCTTGTTCAGCCATTCTCCAATTGACAGACATCCCCTTGGTTTCTAGTTCTTTGCCATCATAAAAAGTTACTATAAATATTTTGGAACTTATTAGTTCTTTTCCTTTTCCCCTGAACTTCTTGAGAAACAGAGCCAACAGTGATTTTTCTGGGTCTAAGGGTATATACACAATTGTATAATTCTCTTTGCATAATTCCAAATTGCTCTTCAAAATGGTTGAATCAGTTAATAGTTCCACCAACAGTGTCCCCATTTTCCCACATATCCTCCAATATTTGCCATTTGGCCCTTTTATCATTTTAGCCAATCTGACAGATGTGAGATGATATCTCAGAATTGTTTTATTTGGCATTTCTCTAATCAGTAATGATTTAGAGCATTTTTCACATGCCTACACATGTCTTTTGATTTCTTCATCCCAAAACTTCATGTGTTTTCACCATTTATCAATTGGGGGATGGCTCTTATTCCTATAAATTTGACAAAATTCTCCATATTTTTAGATGTGAGACCTCTATCTGAGAAGTTATCTATTTCTCCCCCAATTTTCTGTTTTCCTTCTATTCTTGGTTATATTAGTTTTATTTGTACAAAATTTTTCAACTTAATGTAATCAAAATTATTCATTTTATATCTCACAATTTTCTCTGTCTCTTGTTTATTCACAAAATTCTCTTCTATCCATAAATCTTTCTTTTTAAAACCCTTCCCTTCTGCCTTAGAATCAATACTATGTACTCTCAATCTACTGAGCCACCCAGCTTGCCCCCAAGAGATACATTCATCATCTCATCTATATCATCTGGTTCTAAGGCAGAAGAGCAGAAACGACTGGGCAATTGAGGTTAAATGACTTACCCAGGATCACACAGCTAGAAAGACTAAATTTGTTCCTTATTTCTTAAAAGGCAATTTCATTTAATTAAGCATGTGTTTTTAACATAGTCAACAGAGACTCTTTTGAATCCTCATATAGCCCAAACATAGCTGTTTCCCCAAAGAAATGATCATTTACCTTGTATTATATTTGAGCTACAAAGACTATATTTGTGTGAAAACTCAAAAAAATAATTTGGGGAAAAAGGGAAAATCTATCACCTGAAAATCAAGTAAGAGTTAGAAATGACTATTCAACCAAAAGTATAATCCTCTAAAATATGATAATTAGAAAATTAGTTTTAGATTTTAAAGTCTATATTAATTTTAAAACTAGGTAGATTTTGACAAACCATTTCTATGTGGAGAAACTATATTATGGATATTTAGCCTCTAAATGGTAAAGAGTTTGTTTACATCATATTTAAACAATTAATTTAGTGATTTTCCCCTAGAAGTCTGAACCTTACAGACATAACCTACACAGACAACTTTATTTCTCTCACTCTGTATTTTCTTCTTTTATTTTCAGGCTTTGGGAGCTATGTTCCTTTTTTCCATCTTGTTTTCTTTCTTTCTCTCCTTCCCTGATTCCTCTACTATCCTTAGCTTTCAGGAATTTAAAAGACAAAAGTCCCAGGAATTTAGAATTACATATAAAAGTGTAATATGAAAAATATGTAGAATTGAGAATACAAACAGCAAATACAGACTACAACTGTCAAAATGTGAACTCAAAATGTGGTAGCTTGACATGGGAATAAATTGGCAAAACACAGTGTGTTCTGCAAGTACAATCCAGGAAATAAAACCAAGAGGTGATTTAGTGGAGATGATGATGAGAACAACTATTTAGACAGTAGGTTTACAAAGTACTTTACAGAGATTATTTCATGACAGTGATCACGCTGTGGAACATGGGTGTTTCCCTTTCTTTCTAACACTGAGATTTAGTGCTGGGCCAGGCACATAGGAAACATTTAAAAAATGCTTGTTGACAGACAGTTGCTGACATACAGTGGTAAATTGTAACCACTTTAAAATTTTACTGCTTTATGACCTGCCTTGACTTTTAAATAGATATAAATTCTGTTTGTCTTCACTATTGTTTTTCTAAAATTTTAATATGTGAGATGATAGATTTTAATATGTAACAATTTCATAAGTTTCAAAACTTCATCCATCAATTTATGCATTTGGGAATTCTATGTTTTAACCAAATATTTTTATTAGGAGTTTGATAATCATCACCAAACATGAATATTTCTATCCAGAAAAAGTCCAGAAAAGTGATTTTTTTAAAGTATAGATCAGATTTGACATGGTTGTCCAAATTCTTTCTTTCTTGTCTTGTCTGTTCCCTCCTCAATTTCCTTCTGCTTTCTTATTTGTTTTTTTATTTTATAAATCTTTAGTGGGCTTTAAAAGAATGCTTGCCCTTTGATCCAGCCATTCCACTGCTAGGTTTGTACCCCAAAGAGATAATAAGGAAAAAGACTTGTACAAAAATATTTGTAGCTGTGCTCTTTGTGGTGGCAAAAAATTGGAAAATGAGGGGATGCCCTTCGATTAGGGAATGGCTAAACAAATTGTGGCATCTGTTGGTGATGGAATACTATTGTGCTGAAAGGAATAATGAACTGGAGGAATTCCATGTGAACTGGAAAGACCTCCAAGAACTGATGCAGAGTGAAAGGAGCAGAACCAGGAGAACATTGTACACAGAGTCGGATACATTATGGCACAATCAAATGTAATAGATTTTTCTACTAGCAGCAATGCAATGATCTAGGAAAATCCAGAGGAATTTATGAGAAAAAAGCTATCCACATCCAGAGAAAGAACTGTGGGAACAGAAACACAGAAGGAAAACATATGATCAATCACATGTTTCGATGGGGATATGATTGGGGTTTTGACGTTAAAGAATCACTCTACTGCAAATATGAATAACATGGAAATAAGTCTTGATCAATAATATATGTAAAACTCAGTGGAATTGCTTGTCATCTCCAGGAGGGAAGAGGGAAAAGGGGTGGGAAAAATCATGAATCGTGTAACCATGGAAAAATATTCTAAACAAAAACCCTTACTATCTGTCTTAGGATTGATATCAAGTATTGGTTTCGAGGCAAAAGAAAAGTAAGAGCTAGGCAATCAGGGTTAGAGTTGACGTATACATTTTCCCCCTGGTTCTGTTCACTTTACTCTGCATCATTTGATACTAATCTTTCTGAGTTTCACTTAACCCATCCTTTTCTTATTTTTATACCATAATAATATTCCATTACATCCTCATAGCACTATTTGTCAAGCCATTCCACTACTGATGGGCATCTATTTTATTTCCAATTGTTTGCTATAATTTTTTTATACTTTGGCATCCTTTTCCTTTGCCTTTGGTCTCCTGCTTAGTAGTGGTATTTCTGGGTATGTACCATTTAGTGACCTTTTTGGTATAATTCTAATATGATTTCAGAATGGTTGGATCACTTCATATCTCTACCAACAGTGCATTAATGCACTCATCTTCCCATAGCCCCTCCAACAATTGCCATTTCCTTTTTTGACAATCTGCTTTGGAATCTCAGAATTCATTTAATTTATATTTTTCTTATCATTAGGGATTTGAAACTTTTTTTTAAACCCTTACCTTCCACCTTAGAATCAATACTGTGTATTGGTTCCAAGGCAGAAGAGTAGTAAGGGCTAGGCAATGGGGGTTAAGTGACTTGCCCAGGGTCACTCAGCTGAGAAATGTCTGAGGTCAGATTTGAACCCAGGACCTCCTGTCTCTAAGTCTGGCTCTCAATCCACTGAGCTACCCAGCTGCCTCCACGGAACTATTTTTAATATGATTTCTGATGGCTTGTATTTTTTCTTTTAAAAATTGCCTGTTCCTATCCCCCCAGGGCTTTTGCCAGCACCTGACTCAAGCAGCCTCCTGGGACCTATCACCCACTCCCTACCTTCTCCTGCCAACACCACTCCCCAGGGTTTTTTTCCTGGCTTCTACAAGTCCACAGTGCCTACACCAACTCTTGGTCCAGGCTGTTTGCCCTGACTAAGGCATCTTTGTCCTAGAGAAAGCAGTGCAGTTGCCTGCCATTGAGTGTGACAACTGAGGACACAACATCACTACCACCAGGGTCCTACCTGGCACATCCACCTTCTGCCTACTGTAAGCTTAAAAATTAATATGTAATATCTCCAAGTATTATACTTAAGATTTATTAATCATAACTTTAAGTAAAGGAAAATAAAATAGAATAAAGAAGGAGCTAACCCAGCCTCAGTCATGAGAGAAGAGAGTGTTATGATTAAAAATGATGAGGGCCGAGATCAAAAGGGAGAATAGTATTTTAATAAAATCCATGCTGATAGAGATAAACTGACCACGTGCCTGTAAGAAAAACCTATTCCAACCTCACCTCAGCCATTTACCTTCCTCTCTCCTAGAGATCAGGTAACTAAAGAGGAAGTTCCAAGTAACTTCCCCCTAATTTCAAACAGTCCCTCACCTTGAATACGTCATCCAAAACCGGAAACCCATGAAACCCATTGGACCACGGGAAATGTAGTTTTAAGGACCCCCACAGGTCCACAGAAGTTTGTCAAACACTATATTGAGGTTCAATCCTTCCAAATAGAACCCCAGGTGATTTTAACTAACACATTACCCCCCTGTGATCCTTTGGGAGATAAATCTCCCCAATGGATCAGGAAAATATAATCAAATTAGAGTTTACAATAATTTAGAGATAAAAGGGAGAAAGAAGAAAACCAATGTTCGGTACATTGACAAAAAACCATTAAGGGGGCAATCCCCCTTTCTGGCATAAACTGTCCATTCAAAATAAATGCATCCAACCCCATAGTTCAGATCAACTGTGCCCCAAAGTTCAAATTGGATCTTCATGATCCAGTGAAGGCTTTTCAGACATCTTCATGGTGTCTTCACCAAACAGGTTCGTGGTCTGGATTCTTGGGGAGATGGCAAGATCCTTATCCTGAAATTATTCTCAAAGAATTTAAACTTTACATTATAGATTACAAAACATACATTTTCTTCTGAGAATTAACATTACCCCCCTGAGTTTACTTCTAAAGGAGTAAAAATTGACTTGCAATATAGATTATAGTTCAGACATTATGATTATAAAAACTTAACACACACACCCCTGAGGAAAATATTTAACTAACACATTATCCCCTGAAAAGGTCAGCCAAGGATGCATGGCTGAGTGAGTCACGGGGGGGGGGGGGGGGTGCATGAAATCAATTGGCAAAAGAAATAATAAAAAAAAAAGAATAAAATTCAAAAAAAAAAGAAAAAATTAACTTGTGAATGAAATGTAAAATGTGCAAAAAATGTAGGGGAAATAAACAGGCCTTTGATTCAAGTCCCAATGAAAGCGATTTAAGCAGTATGCTATAACCCATTCAGGGCCAGGACTACAGAAAAATTGCCATTTTCTATATATAGAGAGAGGAATAAGGGAAATGCCTTTCTTTGATCCGAACTTTTTTTCCTGCACCTTCTCAGGGAATGAGCCATTAAATGATAGCCAATCTTAGGTGCTTCACTAGGAATTTAAGTTGAGGGGACCCACGTCCTCTAAAGTTTTAGAAAAGACTGGGACTCCAGGACTCAAACCCCAATCTTCAAGCCCTTCAAGTATTGGCATAGAACTCCTGCAATTCATGCATATCTTTTAGTCAAGTCTCTGACCATGTGGCTCAGCACTTCTCCTGGAATCAGAGAGGCATTAAATCAGAATCCCATAGTCTCAGGCTCAGGCTCAGGTATTTGCATTGAGCTTATGTCACTGTAGAATAAAAAAAAAAGGATAAATAATGATTATATATGTACTTCCAGTACAAGATGAGAAAAAGGAAAAATCAATTGCTCTATAAAAAATGTTTTAAAAAATCAAAAATACATATACAGCTTAGAACTAGAAGGTTTTGGTACCCAAAAATGAGATTTTCTGTGAGAGAAAGTGGGTTTTACAAACTAGCAGATTCACAATGCACATTCAAATAGAGTACCATATTTCTAATAGCACATTTTAAAACAATAAACAATGATGTTTAAAATCATATACTTGTTCCAACTTTTAAACCTTGGCTAAGGGTTTCTCAACAAATTCTGTTACTGCTTCCATATAAAAACCTGATATTAAAAAAAAAAACCTTCTGGTCTAAATTATCCTCAAGAATTCTAGACCCTTCTGATAAAAGAGGCTAAAACATAGACTAATATAAAAAATTATATATATATAAGACAACAATTCTTCACAATAAAATATATAAAGTTTATCCTTTAAGACAACAATTCTTTAAAATAAATACATAAAAACCTTATCATTTTTACAGAAGGGTACTAAGCATCTAAAGTAAATTTTTAAAAGACCTCTCATAAAATTACAATTTAAATCTCAAGGCAGGCACCAAACTCTCCAAAGTCGAACAAAATTAAGGCAATTTATAACTTTTAAAATGTGTAACTTTCAAAAGGTACGAGAACATAGCATTGTTGTTGATTACAGTAAAAATGAAACCTGAAATAAATTAGGAAATATAATATGAGTATCAGATAACCAGCTGGTCAAAACCTCTTACCAGTTCTAATATTTTTTTTTCATTATTTGGGAGTTACAATATAATCATAAACAGAATTAATCTAGCAGCCACAAACTATATTAACTTAAAATGATTCAGTGCAACAGGAAAATCAACAAAATAAGAAAGATTAATTTACAAAACTAATTAGCAAAATACAGTAAGATACAGTCTCTCTAAAACTGAAATAAAACTCATTCAGTTCCGAGGTTTAAAAGTTCACCCCTTGTTCAATTTAAGGTTCTTTTGATTGAGTTCTGCTGAGTTTAAGGAGTTTTTTTTTATAATCAGTCTTTGCTCTCAGTTTAAAGTTCTGAGCAGGTATGGGGGTGAATAGGCCATGGGCCCCATTAAGGGTAAACGCTAGGTCCACGTGGTGTCGGGTCATGGGCTCAGGGCTAGAGAAAAACTTAAAGTCAGTTTTGTAGAAAATACCACGTGTAGAGCTTGTGGGGGGTGCCTAAATTAGATCTTTAGAGAAACACGTGGAGGGCTAGAATGCAGGCCATTACCAAGAGGGGGGGAGGGCAATACCAAATGTTTAGCAGCAGCCGAAGAAGATCTCGGCAAGTCAGGACTGGGTGGCAGTGAAAGCAGCAGCCGGGGGTCATTGCTGTCGGGGCTCAGGGTTGTAGTGGAAGGTCAGCACTAGCACCAGTGAAGCAGGATTGAAGAAGAGGCACTGGGAGGCTTGCAGGCTTGTGGCACAGCAGGAATAGAGATCAGCGGCAGAGACACACTGGCTGGGCTCCAGCATTTTAGTTTAAAGCCAAAAGCCCGAATTGGCTGGCCTGACCTCCCAGGGTGGTTTGGGCTGGACTGGCTGGCTGAGTCCCACCTGAGGCAAAAACGTGCTGTTGCTTTCAGCAAAAGCATGGCAAGGAAAGCCACTTTCCTTTTTTAAAAAAGTGCTCAAAAGAGCTGAGCCAGGCCATAAAGAAAGCATGGCTATCGTTAGGCTATCTGGAAGATTGAGAGTTCGAATTTCGACCTTCTGGTTGGGCAGAGTTACACACTACTTATCTATCAAATGTGAGGACGCAATGTGGCTGAAGGGAAAAGAATTCTGAGAGATGAAGTCCAAGGGTTCAAGATTTCTAATTATACACTACTGAATCAGTTCCCAAACTCCCCCAGACCATGCCTCCTCTTGTTCCTGCCTGCTGTGAGGTGAGCCTCCTAAGATCTTCAGGACCCATCATTACTTGTCAAGATGTTGTATCTCAATTAATCAATCAATAAACATTTATTAAGCACCTATTAAGTGCCAGACAGTGCTAGGTATTGGAGATATACAAAGAGTCAAAAGATAGTCCCTGCCCTCAAGGAGTTTGCAGCTTAATGGGAGAGACAACATGCTAGTTAATATATACAAAGGCAAACTATGTACAAGAGAAGTAGCAGATAGTTTAACAGAGGGAAGGCACTGGGATTGAGAGAGGTTGGCAAAGTAGGGATATTAGTTGGGACTTAAAGGAAGCCAAGGAGATCAGTAGTTGGAATGGAGAAGGAAGAGTATTCCAGGCATGGAGGATAGCTAGGAGAATGCCTGGAGCCAAGAGATGGAATATCTTGTTCATGTCCCTGGATGGAAGAGTACTTTGGGGAAGTAAAGAAGAAGAAGACTGGAAAAGTAGGAGGGAGGGAGTTTATGAAGCACTTGGAAAACCAAACAGAACATTTCATTTTTGATTCTGGAAGCAATAGGGAGCCCCTGGAATTTATCGAGTAGGGAGATGACATGATTGGATATGTGCTTTAGGAAAAAATCACTTGCCTCTCTTAAAAGATTTTGTTCTACCTGGATTCATTTGTTAACATTAACAGTACTCCTACCTCATACTTTCCCCATCTCAGTGATTCTGACCCCTTGGCTGCTGATGTACAAACTCCCTTGCCCCTCCCCAACTCACTGTCACCTAACTACTGGAACCTGCCTTTTTAGGTGCAAAAATCTCAGGATGCACAACAATGAATATTTCAAGAAAAATGGTGATTGACATTGGTTTCATGATATTTCTGGAGAGAAAGAGAAATCATTGGAATTTGAATGGTAGATGGACTTTTATCTCACAAAATAGCAAGTGGGTTATATTAGTACCATCACTGTCCTCAACATGATTAATCTAGTGACAAGAGTTCAAAATAAGCAGAAGCTAGAGAAGTTAGTGAAGAACAAGAAAAAATGCTTATTGTAAAGTTCTTCAGGAGGGATGAGATTTAGAGCTGGAATGATTGTGTGATGATGGTAATGAGGAAAGCAGGCCCTTTCTCTACAAATTTTTCCCACTCAGGAATAATTATGGAGCTGGGCTGGAAGTCAGTCCAGTGATTTGGGAAACATTTTGGACCAATTACTACCAATAGGTTGATGAGCACAAGAGATGTGGGAATGGCACTATTCCCCCAGATCATGAATCTTGCTTCCAACTCAGACCTCCCAGCCATCATCTAAGGAAGCAACTCATGTGGAGAGAGGAAGCTGGTCACCCCCACCAATTCCAAATTCTCTTCCTCCCCCTCCTCTCGCCCCTCCCTATTGAAAAGGCAAGAAAAACAAAACATTACACATATGCATAAACATGCAAAATAAATTCCCACATTAGTCATGTTCCAAAAAAAGGAGGAGGGGAGCAGAGAGAGAGAGAATATGAGAGAGAGAAGGAAGGGGAAGGGAGGAAATTATGATTGGCTATTGCATTGATCAGAACTTTAAAAAAAATGTTTAATTAATTAATTAAGAATATTTTTCCATAGTTACATGATTCATGTTCTTTCCCTCCTCACTCCCGGAGCTGATGAGCAATTCCACTGGGTTTTACTTGTGTCATTGTTGATCAGAATTCTTAAGTCCTTCAAAGTTGTCTGTCTTTACAGTTTTGTTATTATTGTATAAATTGAAGACATCTCAATGGTGTACTAGATAGAGCACTAGACTTAGAATCAGGAAGACCTGAATTCAAATGCAGTCTCAGACATTTACTAGCCACGGGCAAGTCACTACCTCTTTTTGCAAAGAATATCTTCTCTCAGAAGTAGGTTCTTCCTGTCTCCCCTTTGAATGCCCCCATCTTTGATGATCTATTCAAGCACCAAAGCCAGATTACACTTCCATATGGGTTTTTTCTTCCATTAGAATGTGAGCTCTTTGAGAGGAGGGATAGTCTTATTTTTTTCTTTGTATCCCCAGCACTTAGCATAGGGCTTCATACATAATAATCTTTTTTTAAACCCTTACCTTCCACCTTAGAATCAATACAGTTCCAAGGCAGAAAAGCCACAAAGGCTAGGCAATGGGGATTAAGTGACTTGCCCAGGGTCACATACCTAGGAAGTGTCTGAGGCCAGATTTGAACCTAGGACCTCCCATCTCTAGACCTGGCTCTCAATCCACTGAGCTACCCAGCTGCCCCCAATAATCCTTTTTTTTTTTTTTTTAACTCTTACCTTATGTCTTAGAATCAATACAAGTATTGATTCCAAGGCAGGAGAGCAGTAAGGGCTAGGCAATTGGGGTTAAGTGACTGGCTCAGAATCAAATAGACAGGAAGAGTCTGAGGTCAAATCTGAACTCGGCTCCTCTAGATTTCAGGGCTGGCACCCTATCCACTGAGCCTCCCTGTGATAATCCTTTAATAAATGTTTTAGCCATTCATTCATTTGATTCTTACTTTACTTGCGTCCCTTACCAAAGAGCTAGAAAGGATCAGTGAACCATCTATTGTAATAATAAAAAAGAAGAAATAAGAGTTCAGTAAAACTAATTTGTCAACCAAATCTGATGGAATATGCAATTTTCCATACGCAGTCCTTGACCATTGCATTTTTCTTATGTCTTCTTTGGGTTTTGCCTTGAACATTTAATCACATAAGATTGTTGTTTTTTCATTGTTCTTTCCATTTCCATTGTTTTACATCAGTTCATGTATTTTGGTACTCTTTTTTATTCTTCATATTCATTTTTTATGGTACAATAGTAATAGTTCATTGTATGAATGTACTATAGTTTGTCTAGCCGTTCTTTAATTGATGAACATCTGCTTTATTTCCTAATCTTCACCTGGGCTACTTTTTGCCCAACTGCTGATTGCCATTCCACCCTCCAAACAGAATCAACAAGTGTCATGCCTATGAAGAGCACAGCTATTGGGAATTTGTATTGTCCTCAGTGTGATTGTCCACAGGATGGTCTCCTCTTTCTCCATCCCCATCTTCCACATCTTGCTGGAAGAACTGTAATCAAATCAATACTACCATTTCTTCTGAAAGGATGGTGTCAATTGGCTGCCTTATTGTTCCACTCAATTTTTGTGACTTCTCATGACTTCCCAGACCTTAACTCCCTTTTCCAGAATAGCCCCAATTATAATGTGAGCTCTGAGAATGAGGACTGTATTGTTTTTGCATTGGTATCAATTTGACATTGAATATCCTTCAAGACTTGCCTTCTCCCACCTTTCTTCCTATCTAACTTCTTAGATGTTATAAGTGGAAAAGACAAGGTAGAGTTCTAAACTTTTTAGGAAGTTTAGAGATAGATATCCAACACAGTTTCTTCAAACTAAAGTTTTCTAATTCCTTTCTTCCTTTCACATTATTTTATGCCTTTCCGATATTCTTTCTATTCTTCATGGTTGATTTTTTTCTTCATTTTTACTCATAATGCAGTACTCTAATACACTGATAAATCATAGTTGATTTGTCCATTTCCCAAATGCTGACAAAACATTTAGTTTGCTCCTAGTTAATTTTGTCTTTACGAGTGATATCATTATAAAATACCTTTGAACAGATCATTCTTTTGTATTTTCTAATAAAGCTGTTTACAAAAATGAGACTACTAGGGACAAAGCATGTGACTAATTTTTTTTTTTATTTTAAACCTTTAACTTCTGTGTATTGACTTATAGGTGGAAGAGTGGTAAGGGTAGGCAATGGCGGTCAAGTGACTTCCCCAGGGTCACACAGCTGGGAAGTGTCTGAGGCCAGATTTGAACCTAGGACCTCCTATCTCTAGGCCTGGATCTCAATCCACTGAGCTACCCAGCTGCCCCCCATTTGATTAATTTAATGACTCTTGCAATGCAAGAATGATATTCACAAAAATCATGCTAATTTGCAATCTGACCAGGAATGTATAATTGCATCTGTTCCTTTATTAGTTTGGTTTTGTTTCTTTTACCTATTTTTGCACATTTGATAGATATAAAGGCTGATATCTGCCATTTACTGGGTATGCCATTACTGGGTAAATTACTTAATCTCTCTTAAATATATATCGGGTAAATAATTTAATCTCTCTTCATCTTTCTCTCTTTCTTTTTTTCTTTTGAAACCCATTACCTTCCATTTTAGAATCAATTATATTGGTGAACTATAAGGGCTAAATAATGGGAATTAATTGACTTGCCGCAGGTTACATAGCTAGGAAGAGTCTGAGACCAGGTTTGAACCCAGGACTTTCTGTCTCTGGATCTGGCTCTCAATCCACTGAGACACCTAGCTGCCCCCCTTGATTTCTCTTAATTGCAATTTTCTTACCAGGTGTAAGACTAGGTAATTTACTTCTAAGGTCTCTTCTACCTGTTAAAAGTCTATCATTCAAAATGGTACCTCAAAGTTTTAGACTCATCTGGCGTGTTTGTTCATTACTGGATACTCTCTTTAGAAAGAAAATTGATGTGCTCAGTGAGAGCTACCAGGGTGGAGAAGGACCTTGAAATTGTGACACAAGGGTGTGTGGTGTGTGTGTGTGTGTGTGTGTATGTGTGTGTGTGTGTGTGTGTGTGTGTTAGGATGAGGGTGGGGGGCCCTGAGCAGATACCATGAAGCCAGTCGAGGGAAGGATGTGGTATGGGACCAGACCAGGTATGACCCCATATAAAGGTTAGGAAGAATTTAGGATCTCTCCTCAAGTCATGCCAGCCTTCACTTACATTGTGCCTCAGGTCACTTGCCTATGAGTCTCTCCAGGTAGAATAAAGTCATTGTACAGCAGAAGTGGCCCATCCTCAGTCTCTCTCCTTAATGCACACTCTGCCATCCCTAACCACAATCCCACAGTACCACCAAAAACCTTCAATCCTCCAAATTCTTTGAGGAGAGGGAAGAAAAGTATATCTCTTTCTAGACCCTGAGATGCAATAAAATCATAAGGCAGGCATGGTTGCCCACTGGTCCCTGGAGAAGGACCTAAGCAATGGAGATGATGGTGGGGTCTAGTGAAGGGGCATGGATAGTAGATATGGTCTATCCTGCTTTTCATGGCTTCCAGCAAGTCAATTCTGGTCTCCAATTTGCTAATAATTTCATGTGATTTCTAGGCTTCTTTTTCCAAGTGGGAGATTCTGTCTTTTAAACTGTTATTTTCTTTTTGAACTATTTCCCACTTTTCTTGCCAAGTTTCTTCTATCTTTCTTACTTTGTTCTTGAACTCCAATTTGAGTTCCTGGAGAGCTTGTGACCAATCTCAATTTTTTTTGGAAAGTTTGGATGTATTTGCTTGTTTGTCTTTCTCTGCTGTCTCCTCTGTAGTCTGCTGTTTTTCTCCATAGAAGTTATCCAGGGTCAGAGGCTTTTTCTAATTTTTTTGGTAGTTGTAGATTATAGTTCTTGGGTGTTGGTGGCCATTGCTGTGTTAGTTTTTTCTTCCCTTCCCAGCCAGAAGTCTAAGTGAGGAAGTTAGGCAGGTCTCTGTGTATGGAGCTACAGGATGGTTTTTGCCCTGAGGCTATTTTTCAGTCTCCCCAGTATCTGCTATGGGCAGCCCCTCTCTGTACTATCTCTGTGCCCAAGCTCCGCATTCCTCAGCCTCCTGGGTTCCCAAGTCTCATTGTCCTCAGGGTTACTTACGTCTGTTGTGTACTCAGCCAGTCCCTGAGAACCTAGAGATTGCCCCTTGCTTCCACTGACTTTGGCACTATAGGTCCAGTGGGGGAGGGGTGATCAGCTTGTGCTTTGTTAGGTTTAATTTTATCCCCTTATAAAGTGGAAATGCCCAAATCCTGACTACCTTCAATAATGTGCCCTATGGTAGAGCCCCTTTGCTCATCTGATTTTGATTTTTGTCCTTTTGAGTTGCTTTATATCAGTCAGTTGTGAGGAGAAGAAGACCCTTGCTTTTACTCTGTGGCCATCTTAGCTCAATAGTCCCCCAAATCCTCATCATTAAAAAACAAGAGGTTTGGGCCTGGAAGGACAATGCTCTTGGTGGCCTGGGTCTTTTTACAACTGATGCCAGTAGTTAAATTGTCTGTCACCAATGACTGGGGGAAGGAGTAACATCTCTTGAAATCCAGCCCTTTGGACAAAGCCCTACCTGTCCCTACTTTAATTCTTTGTCCTGGTGCTATATGAGCACCAGTTGAGAGAACTAAGGAAGAATATCCTGAAAAAGAGAATATTTGGGGAGTGATATGGTTATCTGTCTCCAAGTTTTTGCAAAGTTGTCAATCATATGGCTGAGAATATTTATTCCTAGTTCTGTATCATTTTTATTTCTAATAATGCTCTATATAATTTGATTTCTAACTGGGGCTTATTTTTTTCAAACCTTTTCCTCATTCTTTTATCCTGACAATCCAAGGAAAGCTCTCATATTCTCCACCCCAGAACAACTTATAAAATTGGGATAACTAAGATTTAGAATCTAAGATTTTTCTTTTACAGTGAATAAATCTGGCTCTAGCCAAATATGTCTGGGGGGGGGTGGGTTGCAGCAGCATGAAGTCCTTGGGTCCCCATTGGGACAAATAAAAAAGAGTCACTCTTAGCCAGGCATAACCTAATTTCTTCATCTAGATATTAAATCCTATCACCAGGCATGTGATTTTCCCATCATCTTGAAGGAATCAGGGAGGGACTGTAAAAGATTAGTCTACCTCTTCATTAGGTATTCACCAATTAGAGATGCCCTGGGAAGGTCTGAATAATGAGCTTCCAAAATTTATTTAATGACTCAGGATGCTAAATGATTTTGTCTTTGATCACCGAGATCACTGACCAGTTAATTTATTAGTTATTTTCAGACTAATCAATAAATTGATTTTCTTACCTGGAACCCAAGCTCTCAGAATTTTTAATTGTCACATGGCAGAAGGACTAGTTTTGTTCTATTTGACTCAAGGAAAAGAAGAAATGTATAGAAGAAGCAAAGAGGCAAATTTTAGCTTGATTTTACTTTTTCGGTGTGTTTCTGTTTTCTTTATTCTCTTCCATTTTCCATTTTTCTTTAGAAAACCTTTTTATTCCTTTTCTTATATCTTTTGTCCTAATTTATTTATTTATGGAACAACTGTGACACCTCTCTTTCCCATGTAGATGAATAATAACCCCAGATTTAAGATTTTCTGTGGATCTACAGCTACTCAAAATGATAACTCCCTTCGGATATGTCTACTTTTTTTTCTAGTCAGCCAGAGGGTACAATTAGATCAAAGTATGGTGGACAGAATGATAAACGTGGAATTAGGGAGAACCAAGATCAAAACTGCCTCAGAGCTGGAAAGACCTATAGGAACTAATGCAGAGTGAAATATGCGGAACCAGGAAAACATTATACACAGTGACTGCAATATTGTGGAATGATCAAATGTGAAAGACTTTGCTACTAATAGCAATACAAGGATTCAGGACAATTCTGAGGACTTATGAAAAAGAATGTTATCTACCTCCAGAGAAAGAACTGTTGGATTAGAAATGCAGATGAAAAACATGATTAATCATTTGTTTATTTGGATATATATTTTGAGGTTGGTTCTATAATATCATTTGCTTACAAAAAAGAATAATATGGAAATGTGTTTCACATAGATTGAATTACTTGTCACTCCAGGAGCAGGGAGGGAAGATGGGAAAGAGCCAATATGGATCATATAACTTTGGAAAACATGTGGAAAATAAAAGATATTTTAACTGCTTCAGATAGGAAATAATATGTGATGTTAGGCAAGTAAAAAACCCTCCCAGCCTCAGTTTCCTTTTTTGTAAAAAAATTTTAATAATAAAATTTTGTAATTTTTAAAAAGAGATAATACTATCTACTTTAATCTACTTTAAACAAATGATATCTTAACAAGTTCTTAACAAACCTTAAAGGGCTACATGAATATTAATTAAATATAATTTCAAGAAGATTTGCAATAATCATTCCCCCTTAAATATAGGGCATAGTGTCCCATATATCAGTGGGAAACTGAACATACAGAGAGATCACATATTAGAAGGTTACACATAGCCCCTTCTACCTCCTATAGAAGATGTTTCCTGGTGCTGCTATCATACCACTTCTTAAAGAGTCTGAAGTTTCTGTAGGACATGCACCTCTGTTGGACCTGCCCCCGATTGGCCAAGGGGTTTCTGCCTTGCCCAATCTTCAGGCTGCTAGGATGTGGTGGTTTAGAACAAGTCTTGATAAAAGCCAGCTGACAGCTGTTTGGTAACTTTGGCTTCAAAAAGCCAACAAAAGCCAAGCAGTGCCCTCTGACCAAGATTAAGTCTGTCCTTTTTGACCCCTTTGTCTAGGCTGGAGATCAAAGCCTTTTGCTATAAATAACTACCTTGCTTATCATCAGCATACAGCTGTAACTGAATTTGAAACTGGAAGGTAACAAAGAAGAAATTCATTCAATGCTTCCCACACCTAGCTGAACTTCCTATCTTTATTAGTTATATTTGTCAAGCTCTCCGGCTTTATTCTGGCAAGTGAAAAGCTTCCTTCTCTTATCTAATTACCTTTTCTTTGTTAGTATTGAAATGTGGAAATATGGTGTTATAAATTTACTCTGAAAAACTACCTTTCTATATCTCATAGATTTTGAATATTTAAAATAATTATCTCTTAAATTTTTGTGATTTTTCTAATTTTTTCTTTAATACAATTATTAATTTTTATTTAGTTTCCACATAATGTACCACTTATATAGTAAATCTTCTTTGTTGTTATTAATTTTCTCTACTTTTTATATTGTGATCTGAAAATATGTAAAATGTTTACCTTTTAGTATTTATCCTATACCTCATTCAGTTCAGCCCTGACACTAACTAGTACAGTGCCTTGTATTTAAAAAAAAAATTACTCCCTGGGATGTAATTTCCTCATATGTCAAAGGCGTTGGATTAGAATCAGGTAGCAAACTACACTGAGGGCCAAATCCTGCTGCTACTTGTTTTGCTATGATTCATGATCTAAAAGTAATTTTCACATTTTTAAATACACCTGTATTGAAAGCTTTGTTTAAAATATTTGGCTTTAAATACAGTTATATTTAAAGATATAAAAGTTATTCTTAGTTCATTAGCTGCAGAACAAAAACAAAAAACTTTCCTTAGTGAATTTTCCTCTTTGGGTTCCTTGTTCCTTTATCCTATTAAAGATCTTGCCTTACTAAAACTCAGCCTTGGATTAATCCCACCATCCTCTGCTTTAACCTTAATCTTAAAAGGTCAAGAACCTTTGCTTTAGAGCATATATCAGACAAACAGTGATGAAGCTTTTTTTTTCTATTTCTTTGTTTTTTTAAATTTAGAATATTTTTCCATGATTTATGATTTCCCTCTTTCCTCCCCACTACTGGAGCTGAGAAGCAATTCCACTAGATATCATTGTTCTAAACCTACTTCCATGTTATCCATATTTGCAGTAGAGTGAACATCAAAACCCTAATCATATCCCCATTGAACCATGTGATATGTTTTTCTTCTTCATTTCTGCTAACACAGTTCTTTCTCTGGATGTGGATAGCGTTCTTTCCCATAAGTCCCTCAGGATTGTTCTGGGTTATTGCATTGCTGCTAGTAGAAAAGTCTATTCCATTTGATTGTGCCATAATGTATCAGTCTCTGTGTACAATGTTCTTCTGGTTCTGCTCCTTTCACTCTGCATCAATTACTGGAGGTCTTTCCAGTTCACATGGAATTCCTCCAGTTCATTATTCCTTTCAGCACAATAATATTCCATCACAATTTGTTCAGCCATTCCCCAATCTATTTTCCAATTTTTTGCCACCACAATGAGCATGGCTATAAATCTTTTGTACAAGTTTTTTTCCTTATTATCTCTTTGGGATACAAACCCAACAATGATATGGCTGGATCAAAGGGCAGACAGTCTTTTAGAGCTCTTTGGGCAGAGTTCCAAATTGCCATCCAGAATGGATGGATCAATTCACAACTCTACCAGCAATGCATTAAGGTCCCAATTTTGCCACATTCCCTCCAACATTTATTACTTTCCATTGCTGCTATATTGACCACTCTGCTAGGTGTAAGGTGGTACCTCAGAGTTATTTTGATTTGCATTTCTCTAAATATTAGAGATTTAGAGCACTTTTTCTTGTGCTTATTGATAGTTTTAATTTCATCATGTGAAAATTGCCTATTCATGTCCCTTGAACATTTGTCTATTGGGGAATGTCTTGATTTTTTGTAAATTTGACTTAGTTCCTTATATATTTGGGAAATTAAACTTTAGTCAGAGAGTTTTATTATAAAAATGTTCTCCCAGTTTGTTGCTTTCCTTCTAATATTGTGTTGGTTTTGTTTGTACAAAACCTTTTTAATTTGATATAATCAAAGGCATTCATTTTACATTTTGCAATGTCTTCTATCTCTTGCATGGTCTTAAATTCCTTCCTTTCTCACAGATCTGACAGGTATAATATTCTATGTTCACCTAATTTATTTATGATTTCACTCTTTATATTTAAGTCATTTACTCAATATGAAGTTATCTTCTCATATCATGTGAGATGTTAATCTAAATCTAATCTCTCTCATACTGTTTTCCAATTTTCCCAGCAGTTTTTGTCAAATACTGAGTTCTTCTCCCAAAACCTGGGATCTTTGGGTTTATCAAACACTAGATTGCTGAGGTCATTTACTCCCTAGACCAGTGATGGGCAAACTTTTTAAAGAGGGGGCCAAATGAAAGGAAATGCTCATCTTTCAGTCTGTTTCTAAGGCAACTCTTTCAAAGTTTCATTGTATTGTATCCTACTCATTGTATTCATCAGATTAGGAATAATGTTGAGTTGTGAGATAGAACATTTCAGGGGGCTACATCTGGCCCTCGAGCCATAGTTTGCCCATCACTGTCCTAGACTATTGCATTGATGCACCCTTCTGTCTCTTAACCAGTACCATATTGTACACATGACCACTGCTTTATAGTACAGTTTAAGATCTGGTACTGCTAGGCCCCCATATTTCACATGTTTTTCATGAGTTCCTTTGATATTATTGATCTTTTGTTCTTCTAGATGAGCTTTTTTAATAATTTTTTAAAGTTCTATAAAAAAGTTTTTTGGTAGTTTGATAGGTATGGTCCTGAAGAAGTAGATTAATTTGGGTAGGATGGTCATTTTTATTATGTTAGCTCATCCTACCCATGAGCAATTAATGTTTTTCCAATTACTTAGATCTAGTTTTAACTGTGTGAAAAGTAGTCTGTAGTTTGGATGCATTGTTTTTGTTTGTACAAAACTTTTTTAATTTAATGTAATCGAAATTATTTATTTTACATTTTGTAATTTTTTTTCTAACTCTTGCTTGGTTTTAAAATCTTTCCTTTTTCAGAGATTTGACAAGTATACTATTCTGTGTTTGCCTAATTTTCTTATAGTTTCCTTCTTTATATTTAAGTCATTCACCCACTCTGAATTTATCTTGGTGTAGGGTGTGAGATGTTGATCTAAACCTAATCTCTCCCATATTATTTTCCCAGCAGTTTTTGTCAAATAGTGGATTTTTGTCCCAAAAGTTGGGCTCTTTGGGTTTATCATACACTGTCTTGCTGATGTCACTTACCCCAAGTCTATTCCACTGATCCTCCCTTCTGTCTCTTAGTCAGTACCATATTGTTTTTTGTTTGTTTTTTTTTTTTTAACCCTTGTACTTCGGTGTATTGTCTCATACGTGGAAGAGTGGTAAGGCTGGGCAATGGGGGTCAAGTGACTTGCCCAGGGTCACACAGCTGGGAAGTGGCTGAGGCCGGGTTTGAACCTAGGACCTCCTGTCTCTAGGCCTGACTCTCACTCCACTGAGCTACCCAGCTGCCCTACCATATTGTTTTGATGACCACTATACCACAGTATAGTTTAATATCTGGTACTGCTAGGCCACTTTCCATCACATTTTTTTTTCATTATTTCCCTTGATATTCTTGATCTTTTGTTCTTCCAAATGAACTTTGTTATAGTTTTTTTCTAATTCTGTAAAAAAGTTTCTTGGTAGTTTGATACGTATAGCATTAAATAAGTAAATTAATTTGGGTAGAATGGTCATTTTTATTATGTTAGCTCATCCTACCCATGAGTAATCAATGTTTTTCCAATTGTCTAGATCTAGTTTTAATTATTTGGAAAGCATTTTGTAGCTGTGTTCATATAATTCCTTTGTTTGTTTTAGATTCCTAAGTATTTTATATTGTCTAGTGTGATTTTAAATGGTGTTTCTCTTTTCTCTTTCTAACTCTTGCTCCTATGATGTGTTGGAAATATATAGAAATGCTGATGATTTATGTGCATTTATTTTGTATCCTGCAACAAACTGGGAAAAATCTTTATAACAAAAAACTCTGACAATGTTCTAATTACTCAAATATGCAAGGAGCTAAATCAATCATACAAAAAATAAAGCCATTCTCCATTGGATAAATGGGCAAGGGACATGAATAGGCAATTTTCAGATAAAGAAATCAAAAGTATCAATAAGCACATAAGAAAGTATTCTAAATCTCTAATAATTAGAGAAATGCAAATCAAAACAACTCTGAGGTATTACCTCACACCCAGCAGATTGGCTAAAATGACAACAGGGGAGAGTAATGAATGTTGGAGGGGATGAGGCAAAATTGGAACATTAATGCATTGCTGGTGGAGTTGTGAATTGATCCAACCATTCTGGATGGCAATTTGGAACTCTGCCCAAAGAGCTCTAAAAGACTGTCTGCCCTTTGATCCAGCCATACTACTGCTGGGTTTTGTATCCCAAAGACTTAATAAGGAAAACTATATGTACAAAAATATTCATAGCCATGCTCGTTGTGGTGGCAAAAAACTGGAAAACAAGGGTATGCCCTTCAATTGGGGAATGGCTGAAAAAATTGTGGTATATGCTGGTGATGGAATACTATTATGCTTAAAGGAATAATAAATTGGAGGAATTCCATGTGAACTAGAATGACCTCCAGGAATTGATGCAGAGTGAAAGGAGCAGAACCAGGAGAACATTATACACAGAGACTGATATGCTGTGATAAAATTGAATGTAGTGGACTTCTGTACTGGCAGCAAAGCAATGCCCCAGGACAATTCTGAGGGATTTATGGAAAAGAATGCTACCCACATTCAGAGGAAGAACTACAGGAGTGGAAACACAGAAGAAAAACAAGTTCTTGAAAACATAGGTTGATGTGAACACGATTAGGATGTAGATTCTTAATGACCATCCTAGAACAATTATCAATAATATGGAAATAGGTCTTGATCCATGACACAGGAAGAAACCAGTGGAAATGTGTGTCAGCTACTGGGGGGTGAGGGGTGGGGGGAGAGAGAGCAAGAACATGAATCATATAACCATAGGAAAATTTTTCTAAAAAAAAAAAAAGTAGTCTGTAAACTTCAGTCCTTCTTTGATGCTATTTTCAGCTTACTTTCTGGATTGTTATTAGATTACCAGATGGTCTGAGGGCTGAGAGCTCTAAGAGCCCCCTCCTCCTGCTGATTCAATTGACCCTTGAGATGCTGATAGTTTAAGACTTTCCTTAGGCTTGAGTGTAAGCTTTTGATCTCACTATGAACTTGATCAGGTCAGGGGTTGATAAAATTCTAGCCCCAGGCTTAGGCTCAAGTTTTTGTTCTCATTGTGTTCCTGATTCAATCAAGCATGCCCTTGATTGCCCTGTCTGGAGTTCCACCCTTAGTTTTGGGCAAAAAGATCCAGGGGTCTCCCCCTGAGAACTGTGTCCTCACCCCAAATTGTGGATTATGTCCTCATCCCAAGCCCAGACTGGAATTCCTGGCTTTGCTCTGGGCCCACATGGATTAGCCCCCTTCAGCCCAGATTGTGGTGGGCTGGGACTCTGGACTTCTCCACAGGTTTGAAATTTCAAGAAGTGTGAGTTAGCTTAGACAACTTGAACGAGGTGGGAGAAGCTTGAAAGCCACTTAGTAAGTTCACACCTTACTTGATGCTAGATGAGAACAAGCCAGAAATTTAAGAGTTCACTCACTCAGAAAGGTATGATTCCAAAGGTGAGAACTCAGACAATTTGGAAGCTGTGATTGGCCCTTGTGGAAAGGGGCAGGGACAGGAAACCATCATAAAAGCCATGAAGGCAGGCTGGTGAAAGACTGGTGAAGGAGACTAGTAGAGAGTGGACTCCAAGAAGAGAATCACTCCAAGAAGGAGAGAGTGAACTCTAAGAAGGAAGTCGGCTTCAAGAAGAAGGTTGACTCAAAGAAGAAAGTAGGCCTCAGGAATCACCTTCAGCTCCAGTCATTGTCTTGGGTGAATGGATAGCTGATTTTCCCTTCTTGTCTTCTGGAGATAGTTTAATTCTGATTAAAAGTTAACAAGTCCTGACTGAGCCAAGCACTGGAGCAATATTTAGTTAGATAGGCTAATATCTTTTCTACCCTTTTGTATTTCTCCACTTTATAAATAAAAGATTTATAATTTTCATATATTTAACCAAACCATTCATTTTAACACTTACACTACCTTTTGGGTTTTTCTTTTCTTGAAAGTTGTTTCACTTCATCTCCTTGTTGGTATTTTCACTCCTGTATTTGTTTTGTGGCAATATTTTAATCTTGGTTGGAGAGGATTTTTGTGATGAAATGGAGCTGCTGCTCTAGTTACTCCTCCATCATGGCTCCACCCCTGGAAGGGTTGTTGTGTATTATTAATCATTTACATTGTTTTGTATTTACCTTAGTTCTGAACTGTTAGGCATTATTAATCAGCTATAGTGGTCATCTATGGTACTATATTCTTCTTCTTATATCCTTCTATTTGATGAGGGCACTCCAGAAAGGTAGGAAGACCTCATCTATACTAACAAATGATGGCAAGTGGGACAATGGGGGGAAATATGGGACATGGGCTCTGACAGTCCAGGGGAATCCCCCAAACTTGTGCATATTCTTTATTCCCTTTCTGATGTTCTCAAGTTTATCTATGATGTGTCAGACCCCCAAAACACCTCTACTTGGATTTAGACCCACCTTCTCTATGTTCATTTTCCAGGGTTTTCATCCTGTAATGCCTAGGAATGCCCATGGTGGACTATTCTGGGAAAAGGTGGAGATTTCCCTGGAATGGAAGGTGAGAAGCCCCCAGACCAGGGGTCGGCAACATATGGCTCTTTCTGCAGGAGCCATAAAGTCAATTTTTTTTTCAGGTGCTGTTACAGGAGCGCGCACTGTGAGCACTGTACGACTCTCATGAAATTACATTTTAAAAACTGTGGCGTTTATGGCTCTCAAGGCCAAAAAGGTTGCAGACCCCTGCCCCAGACTCTCAATAAATATGCAAACCCTGATCCACATCTTAGACTACTCCATCAGCTCAGGGGTCATTCCATCAGCCCTAAGGCCACTTGATCAACTACTAGGCCATTTCATCACCTTAAACCAGATTTTTTCATACTTCTAGATCGAAGGGAGTTTTGAGCCTCCCATTCTTTGGGCAATACTCTGAGACAAACTTGGGTGTGTTTTCCCACAACAAAATTTAATGTTTTGCTTTTTTTTTCAGTCTTTATCCTTCTTGAACTCTCTGCAGCCTATGATAATGTTGGATCATTTTCTCCTTATACTCACTTCTGTGTTTTCATGACTCTATCTTAGCTCTATTTCTACCTATTTGACCACTCCTCAGGCTCCTTTGCTGAATTTTTTTTTTTCACATTTTCCCACTCATTAAAAAAAGTTACTTTTTGTCTTAGAATCAATACTAAGTAGTGATCCCAAAGCAGAAGAATGGTAATGGTTAGGCAACTGGGATTAAGTGACTCACCCAGTGAGGAAGTATCTGAGGTCAGATTTGAACCCAGTATTTCTCATCTCCAGGTCTGGCTGTTAAGCCACTTAGCTGCCCTTCACTGTGAAGTGTCTCCCAAACTCTGTCTTGAGCCTTTTCTTCTCCCTCTATATTATTTCATTTGGTGATCTTATCAGGTCCCATGGATTCAACTATCATCTCTATGCTGATGATTCTCTAATCTAGTTATCCATTCTTAACTTCTCTGCTGACTCTAGTCTCCTATCTCCAGTTATCTACTGGTCTTCTCAAAAAGGATGTCCTACAGATGCCTTAAACTTATGTCCAAAACTAAACTTATTATTTCCCCCTTCAAACCAAGAATAATTTAATTAAAAGTTTAATATAATCCTACTGAGTGTGTGTGTGTGTGTGTGTGTGTGTGTGTGTGAGAGAGAGAGAGAGAGAGAGAGAGAGAGAGAGAGAGAGAGAGAGAGAGAATAGGAGAGAGAGAATATAATTTTTTAAACCCTTACCTTCCATCTTAGAATCAATAATGTGTTAGTTCTAAGGCAGAAGAGTAGCAGAGGCTAGGCAATATGGCTTACATAACTTGCTGTGTGTCTGAGGTTAAATTTGAACAGAGTCCTGGCTCTCTATCCACTGAGCAACCTAGCTGCCCACAGGGAACAGATTTTTAATAGACTAGAGGATTTTCAAGTACTTCTATTGAAAGACCAGCCATGAATAAGAACTTTGAAATACACACAAAAGGGTCCAGAGAAACTTAGAAAAGTATATTTTTGAGCAATCAGAAGGAAGCTATGTTGTGTGGAGTAGAATTCTGGGTAGGCTCATACCCCACCGAAATCACTCTAATGAGCAGACAGTAGAGTTGATAAGATGTTTGTAGAGAAAAGTGGCTTTATTTGGAGAAAACAGCAAAGAGCAGGGGTGGGGGGGAAGAGGGAGGGGAAAGGAAGGAAAAGGGATTCTGCCCACACAAGTGGCTTGCTCAGGGCAAACATGTCTTCTCTTCTTCTAGGTACAATCACACACTTTTACAATAATCCTGATGCAAGATTCTCCTCCTCCCCTCTGACCAATCCCACAGAAGGGGGAGGGGGGGCTGTGACATTCACAGACTTGATTGTGTGATTTTCAACATTATGTACCCCTAAAGACTCCCGTGGTCAAGAAAAACCCGTGACGCTCATGGGATTCCCAGGCTGGGACCATAATGATACTTTTGAAACTCACTGTACTTTCCCTCCTTCTGCTTATCTTATAGTTTGGCTTTCTTTCCAGAGTACAGATAAACTCTTCTCAAGGTTTTTGAAAATAGGTCAGGAAAACTGAAAGTTTTAGGGGTGGGGGGCAGTTTTAGTCTAAATAATAGGGTCTTGAAAACTGGGATTACAGCAAGCCAAATACTACTCTGAGAATTATACACTGAATCTCATCCCACACAACTATATGATCATGTAGGACTAACATTCTAATACAAGAAGAAACAAGTGTCCACTCAGAATTTTCTTAAAAATAGTGGTCCTGGGATATGTTTGGTTCTATACTTGAGTGCCTTTATTTTATTAAAAACAACAACAACAACAACAACACAAAAAAACTCTTTATCTTCCACCTTAGAATCAATCTTAGGTTTTGGTTCTAAGGCAGAAAAGAGGTAAGGGATATGCAATGGAAGTTAAGGGACTTGCCCAGGGTCACACAGCTAAAAAGATTCTAATAATTCTAAGATGTGAGATAAGGGATTTATAAAACAAACAAGAAGGGGGTGGGTAGAGTAGGTTTTTTTTTTCATAACTGAGGTGAGAATGGGCTAATAATCTGCCTGGGGGAATGAGGCAGCCCCTCCCCCCCACAACAGTTAGGGCGGTTCCTCCACAGAGAACTTGGAGCTTCTGTCCAACCCATAAAGGGCGAGAGCCATTTCCTGGATGGAAGCTTGCTCTAGAAGTAATTTCCACACCTCACACAAGCCCATAGCTTGGCCTCCCTCCTTAAACTTGGTGTGTTCGCCTCCTCCATTCGTGGCGCCTCTTTCCTCTTCTTCCCTTCTCTGGTATTGACAGTAGGCTCAGGCCCCGCCATTTTCCATCACTTTCCCTCCTCAACTGTCTGAAGAGCGCACGCGCACGCGCAGAGCCCCTCGAGGACCCGCGGCAGCAGGGGCGGAGCTCGAGGAGTCCGGCCCCGCCCCCAGCTCCCTCCCTCCCACTCTCCCAGCGGCCCTCAACTAAGCCTGTGGCCACTGCTTCTCAGCAGTAGGCGCCATCAGCGCCCTCAGTTGCTGCGGCTGGTGGCTCTTGGGTGCCAGCGAGGCAGACAAGGGCCTGGGCAATGGGAGCCGCATCTCTCCTGCTCCTGGGCCTGGGGACCCTCGTCCTCGGGAGGGGCTGCTGGTCCCAGGACTTTGACTTTAACCCGGATTGGGGCTTCACATCCTACGAAGTGATCATCCCCAGGCAGCTGGAGGCCCGCGGGGGCCACCCCGACAGATCGGGGCGGGTGTCCTACCTCTTGCGCATCCAGGGCAAGAGGAACATCATCCACCTGCGGCCCAAGAAGCTCTTGCTGCCCCGACACCTGCGGGTGTTCACCTTCGCCGACGACGGCACCCGAGTGGAGGACCAGCCTTACATCCCAAGACCCTGCAACTTCAAGGGCTCTGTGGAGGGCTCTCCCGAGTCCGAAGCCATGTTGAGCACCTGCCTCGGAGGCCTCCGAGGCATGCTGAGGATCGAGGACAGCGTGTACCAGATCGAGCCTGTCCAGTATTCCTACAACTTTGAGCACGTCATCTACCGCTTGCAGGACCATCTCATGACCAACTTCACCTGTGGTTTAACCAAAGAAGACATAGACCACCAGCTGAGCCTGCTAAGGTATCTACCTGTCGCTAGATCGGATTCTTGGCGGGTTTCCTACGTTCACCAAAAGTATTTGGAGTTGATTATTGTACTGGATAAACTACGCTTTACTTTCTTGAAATCCAACTTAACAAGAGCCATCAGTGACAGTATAATCATGGGTGGTGTCATGGACAGCTACTTTCAGTCCTTGAATGCTAGAATACAATTGATAGCCATTGAGGTCTGGACAGATAAAAGCAAAGTAAATACTAATGTGAAAAAATTGACACAAGTTCTCGGACAGTTTTCTGACTACAATAATAAAA
The DNA here is from genome assembly GCF_016433145.1 of Gracilinanus agilis. Lineage (NCBI taxonomy): Eukaryota > Metazoa > Chordata > Mammalia > Didelphimorphia > Didelphidae > Gracilinanus > Gracilinanus agilis. Next base: position 472,258,438 of record NC_058133.1, read on the forward strand.
TACTATATCTAAATGTGAAATCAGATTGGGCACACTTATATGTGCACAAATATTACCCTGATGCACTGGGATGGGCTTTTGTTGGAGGTGTATGTAAAAGGAAATTTGGAGTATCAACAAGCACTTTGCCAAATAAAAACCTGATTGCTCCTGCTGTATGGTCTACTCATGAAGTGGGCCATGGTGTGGGCATGCAGCATGATGGAAAAGGTTGTTATTGTTTCAGTAAAACAGAGTGTATCATGGGCACTGGTGGAATTACTGGTTTCAGTAACTGCAGTTTTGTCAATTATTTTGACTTTATAAATTGGGATCCTGCAAGTTCATGTCTAAATAATATCCCAGGATTTGTGTATACGATGCAGCGATGTGGAAACAAAATAATAGAGAAGGGAGAAGAGTGTGACTGTGGTACAATAGAGGAATGTAAAAAGGATATATGTTGTCAAATTGATTGTAAACTGAGACCTGGTGCACAGTGCAACACTGGTTTATGCTGTACCAATTGTCATTTCAGTCCACTTGGACATAAATGTAGAGAAGAACAAAATGAGTGTGACCTTGCGGAATTCTGCAATGGAACTTCAAATTTCTGCCCAAATGATTTATATAAGCAAGATGGTACCCCATGCAGTAGGGGAGCCCGCTGTTACCAAAAGGGATGTCATGATCGCATTTTGCAGTGCAAAGAAATTTTTGGATCTGGTGCTCTGAATGCTCCATATATGTGCTATCAAGAACTGAATAAACTTACTGATCGATTCGCTAACTGTGGCATCGAAGGTCACAGTTACAAAAAGTGTAAAACAAGGGATATAATGTGTGGAAGATTGCAATGTGTCAATGTAAAGAATGTCCCTGACATGCCTGATCATACAACAGTCATTTTTACTCACCTGAAGGAGTTGAATCTCCGATGCTGGGGGATAGACTATCATTCTTCAATGATCGCCATGGCATTACCTGATGAGGGAGCTGTAAAAGATGGTACTTCCTGTGGTCATGACTTGATTTGTATTAACAGGAGCTGTCTCAATGTCTCAGTGCTCAATTATGACTGTCTCCCAGAGAAGTGCAACAAACGAGGTGTTTGCAACAATATGAAAAATTGCCACTGTAATTATGGATGGGCCCCTCCTTTCTGTGAGCATCCCGGTTTTGGAGGAAGCATTAACAGTGGACCTACAGGAAAAATGAAAGAACTTCCCAAGCCAGCTAAAGTTGTGCCCGTTATGTTTATTCGACTTGTTTTATTAGGTATCTCATTGGTTTTGGTCATCCTGAAAGGAATGATAAGAAGATTCTTCAAACCAAAGCAGATAGTTCTTTTGTCAGTGTTTAACAAGAACAAGGAGAAAAAGAAAAATGCTCCATAGAAACACTCCAAACCTCCCAAATGAGATTATTCTTTAATTAGAGTTTATGTTAAAAAAAATCTTCATCTGAATATTCTCAATGGAAGGCAAGGCTGGCTCATAACTGTTCATTTAACTTGTCATTCAAATTCTCTTTGCCATCTTGGGTTTTTCCTTAGGTTCTGATTATCAAATAAAAACTGACAATATTCGAACCAACTGAGGTTATTAATATTTTTGGAGCATTTAGTTGGCCCTAGAGTTTATATTAAAGATTTTGGGATTGAATTTGTTCTTGGGATGCTTCCCTGAGCCTCTAAAAATGATAGGTCAAAAACTCCCAGGCTTCAGCTTCAGATGTTAAAAACTTTTCCAACCTAGTTCATATCCCTCAAATCGGCAGTTATATGATTTGGTGAGAATACTTCTGTGGCTGCCTTGAACAAATCAAAGGAAAGTTTCACTATTGCTTATTTTTAGCATCTGCATCCTTTCCCACATGAAACTGAAACAGAGAAAGATTGTAGACCGACAGCTTCCAGTATTGTTGACCTCAGTGTAGCTCTCAGAATCATTCTATAAAGGGGGAAAAACGAATACCTTCAGCAATTCATATAAGATGTTTTTCTGTTTTATTTTTCATTTCTAGGTATTTTTATGAGAGCTCCCCTCCCTAGTCCCTAGAGAATGATTGGAATGTGCCCAACTTTTGGCAGTTGGAAAAGATATAAAATATGAGGTGTACTATTAACATAGGCATTTGGCTGTGATTTTAGAGCAACACTTGGTCTTATTGCAAACCTCCAAACCACCCAATTTTTAGCTAAGCATAGAAAGGTGACCTCATATAAAAGAATCCCACCATGCTCTTATGTTAGAATGATATGGTGAGACAGCATCAACAATAACAACAACACATTTATATAGCACTTTAAGGTTTACAAAGCCCTTTTTTTGTATTATTTCATTTGATCTTGACAACAGCCCTGTGAGGGTTGTTGTCCTAGAGGGCCAGTCTTAGCATCAGGTACTGGTCAAGTCCCATCTGTTGGATTTCTAAGCCTATGGAAGTCACTTAACTTTCACAGTGTTCCAGGATGATGCTGTTGCCATATTATAAAACAAGTTGCCAATCTGCATTAGTGGAGAGAGTTTCCATGTTGGGAGTTCCCTATCCAGAAGAAATCACAAGTTTAGACCAAAAAGAAAGGATAAAGAAACCCTGATTTGTAAGATCTAAAGTAGCCGTTTGCAATATTGTCCTATCTTTAAGAGGTTCCTAATTCATCAAAAACGAATTGTTTTAAAAATAAAAAGAACTTGTCCACATAGTGATATATGGTTCAACCTTTAAGAAAGTTATTCTCTGATGCCACATTGTAGCATAGAGGGGAATCCCAGTTTCTTGAATGCTATTTCAGATAATTTCTACCATGTTCTACCCTCAGTAGGAAGAGTTTGGGTATATAACAACCGACTGTCTTCCATCTAAGGAACACACTGGCTCAGGATGGTGAAGATACAAGATGGCTGTATCCTGGGTGAAGAAATCTCTGCGTATAGTAGCTCATTAAACATACAAAAATACAAAAAAAAATACCCCTCTGTTGCTGTTCCAGTGACAGTGTTGGAGTGGCAGAAATGAAGGCATACAGTGCCAAGAAACACACAGGACTGCAAAACTTACAAAAATTCAACAAACAGTATATAGAAGGTGTAGGAGATTCAAAGACAAGATGAAAGTTAGTCCTTGCCCTGAAGGAATTTACATTCTACTTGAGGGATTATAAATTATAGAGCTATAAACACATATAACTTGAAGAGGAGAAACTCAAGCAATCATGAAAGGTTTCTAGTAAGAACTGAGTCTTGAAAGAAATAAGGACTCTAAGATGTGGAGGTGAGAGTATTCTAGGAATGGAAGGCAGTAAGAGATTGTACTTGCAGGAACAGCAAGTAGGTCAGTACGACTGGAATTGTGAATGAAGGGAAAAATTTGAAGCAGGTCCAGGAAATTAGATTGCAGCCCAATTATGATGAGACGGGAAGAAGGAATAGCAGCTAAGGAGGCTCTTAAAATAGTACTGGTGAGAGGAGATGATGGGGGAACTAGCCCTCTTCTGCTTCTATACTTCTTATAGGTTTAACTATCATCTATAAAAATGACTCCTAGATTATATATCTGGTTCTAGCTTCTCCCCTGAGTTCCAAGCTCACATTACCAATTGCCTATGAAATAGTTCAAACTGCATGTCCTAGAGACATCTTAAACTCGACACATCCAAAATAGAACTTATTATTTTTATTAGTTATTTTTTTCTCCTAAATTATACTCCTCAACTTCTCAAGTTTGATGAAAGGCATCACCATTCTTTTACTCTCCCAGGTTATTAACCTGAATATTATTTTTTACTTTCTTACTCTCTCTCACCCCATATATCCAAACAATTGTCAAACAAATATTTTTCTACCTCTATGATAACTCATATCAAATCCCCTTTTTCTCCACACATAGCTACCATCTTTGTTCAGGCCCTCATTACCTCTTACCTAGATTATTGCAACAACCTCTTAATCCTTACCTCAAGTCTCTCCCTACTTCAATTCATTCTCCACATTGCTGCCAAAGAAATTTTCCTTAGGCACAGATCTAGCCAAGTGACTTGCCTATTCAATAACTTCACTGGCTTCTTGTTGCCTCTAGGGCAAAATATATACTCTGTTTACCATTCAAAGCTGTGCACACACTGGCTTCAAACAACTTTCCAGCCTCATTAGACATTTCCACCTTTCTGAAATCTGTGATCCAACCAAACTGGCTTTTTCTGTGTTCCTCACACACAGCTCTCCATCTTGCCTCTCTATTCCTTTGCATTAGCTGTCTCCCATGTTTGGAACTCATTCCCTCCTTATCTTTGCTTCAAAAATCCCTTTTTCTTTTTCAAAGAAGCCCTTACCTTCTGTCTTTTCAGTCAATATGGTTTCTAAAATAGAAGAGCAATAGAATCTAGACCAGTGATGGGCCAGATACGGCCCCCAGAAATGTTCTATCCCGCAACATGCCATTATTCCTAATCTGACAAATACGAGTAGGATACAATACAATGAAACTTCAAAAGAGTTACCTTAGAAACAGACTGACAGATGAGCATTTCCTTTCCTTTGGACCCCTCTTTAAAAAGTTTGCCCATCACTGCTCTAGACAATAGTACAGATGAGAGAAGAAGATGGATTAGACAATGGGGGTTAAGTGACTTGCCAGATTTACAAGGCTAGGAAATGTCTGAGGTCAGATCTGAACCCAGAACCTCCCTTCTCCAGGACTGGCTCTCCATCCACTGAGCCACCAAACTGCTCCAAAGAATATTTCTTCTTTAAGATGAAGCTCAAGTACTGTCTTTTCTTTATTGCCCCAACTGCTAGTGCCCTCTCTCTCAAATTACCTTATCTTCAACTTGTTTTTTAGGTTATGAACATATTTGAAAGTTCCTGGAGAAATGAACTCTCCAGAGGGGTAAGAGATGAATACTGCATGCAGGGGGAGGATGAGACTTCTTTGCTGCTGTATGGAAGACTGGGAGAGTGAGAGAATGGTACAGCCACCTGCCCTGCTGCAGCAGGGGTCACTGCCTTAATCATGAACTGACAGGAGAGAGAATGGCAGCAAGAGAAAGAGGGGAAGAGACTATAACTGCTCCCTGTCAACCAAGAACCACAAATAGTGAAACTCCCATTGAGACTGAATATGATGAGGACAGAGACAGATGAAAAGGGGAGGGTAAGCACTTGAATGAGAGGACAGTAAAGTGAACATTGTCAAGAAAAGCCAGTTGTTAGAGCAAAGGAGAAAATTATGGACAACGCAGAGGAGTTTTGAAGTTAGCCTCTTTTCTTGGTGAAGAAGAACAGTTAACTTTGCTGAGAGGGAAAGAGGAGGGAGTGGTGTAGGAGGTTTGAGGAGGGTCAGACAATTAGCATTTATGAAATGCCTACCGTATGCCAAGCTTTTATCCAAATCCTGTGGATACAGAGAAAGGAAAAGCAAAGAACCTTCTATCAAAGAGCTCCCTGTCTAGTGGGGGAAGTGGTTTTGGACAAATCCTCTGTGGAGTATGATAAAGTCAGTCAGTGAAGAATAAAAGCATTGCCTTGCAGTAGTGAGGGACTAAGGGAGGTTAGATAACACAAATATGTAGTGGGCCATTCGTCATGGTTGGGCAATTTCTTCTAGTATCACTCAGAAACATGTAAGCAAGAGTAGAAAAAGAGCATGCTGGGGAGTAACACAGATGGGGCTAGGCAAAATATTATCCCAAATGTAGAGAACAATGTATAGTTGAGTTAGCTAAGCTTAGGGTCAAAATTACCAAAGGAGGAAAATGAGGCCATAGTATTAGTGATGGACTAGGGGCAGGAGGAAGTGGTGGAATGACTAACAGTTGTGGGAAAATGCAGTATAAGTCCAAGGTAGGCAGAGAGATGGAAGGTCTGGAAGCTGGAGCTGAAGATGTAGCTGAAAAGAGGAATCTAAGACAGAGATGGGAGAGCTAGAATACTTGGTGATGATGGTGATATCAAGGTTTACCTTTCTCTGTGCGAGGTTGAGGTCGAGTGAAGATATAGGTCATAAGAGTTAAGGAGGTGATGAATTGAGAGGGTGGGATGTTTGAGGAGATACCAAAGTATCTATTGAGTCCCCAAGCAGGAGGGTAGGAATTGGGGATGAGAGGAAGACTGTGAGCTTACATATTGAACTCCTAAAGAAAGGAGAAGCAAAATTGTATTTCATCTTCCAGTTTCATGCCTTTTTTATTGGCTGTGCCTCATAACTGGAATATTCTCTTTCCTCTATTCCTTAGCCTGACTCTCCCAACCTCTTTCAAGGCTCAGCTCAAAACCCACCTTTTTGGGAAAGTCTTTCCCATCATTTCCTCCTCACTATTCCTTCTTCCCACTGACACACCTTTATACTGTGCACTTTTTTGTATGTTTTTCATCCCTATGTGAGCTCATTAAGGGCAGGAACCATGATTTTGCTTTTCTTTGTGTTCACAGTATCTGGCAAATACACTTAATAAATGATCATTGACCATCTGGCAAAAAGTAAACACTTATTAATTGTTGACTGACTTGGGGCCTAGTAAATGACCACAACCAAGATCTGGATAGAACAATCTTTTTAAATGGAATGAAACTCAAAAGAGGAGGAGTTGCTGAGTGATATTAGCAGAGGGAACGTCTAAAAATGATAGGAAGGAGTAAGGAATAAATAGACCTGTTTCTTTTGGTCTACTGTATTAGAAAGCACTGGAAAAGGTGCAACTAGAACTAAACAGTACTTACTGAAGTCTATATTATCTTCTGGGAGGATCTAGGTTTTCAACAAGCACAAGGGTGTGAGGGGAAGAATCTGAAGGTATAGTTAACATTAGAGGAGAATTCCAGAAGGTGTGAAAGAAAAAGAGAATAGAGCAGGATCAGGATTCTGGAGAGGGAGGGATGAGGTGGATGGGGATGATGAGGGATTAGGAGGTGGTAGCAGGAAAGGAAATTTTTCCCCTAGGCAAACTATGACACTGAATTACAAGGATTAGGAGAAAAAAATATAGGGATTTGCTCCTCCATAGGATGGAAGAATACCTTTGATTTGGGATCCTCAAGGGTCCTTGGGTGACCAAGTGTAGAAAGCATACTTCTCTTTCAAGCACTCAGGAAAGGAGGCAACTGAGTTGACCATCTGAGTCTATAAGTACCTGGTAATCTGAACTCCAGCGGTCTGGCTGACCTTCCTTTAAAGTGCCACTTCCTTTGTTGACTCCTAAGATGGTGTAGAATAATATTTAGTTCAAAGATTCTCTGTACCCTTAGGGTATACACTTGTTTTCTGGTTGGATTTGGAATCTGAAGGCCTACCCTGGATAAAGTCTCCATGGCAAGAGAATCTCTGAATGGGACCTCTGGGTTAAAGAGTATAGAAGTTACTTGTCTTGCATAATCCCAAAATGAAATACAGAATGACTGGATCACTCATCACTGACTCTTGACATTTTTATCATTTGTGGCAATTTGCATTATATGAAATGAAACATGGAATTATTTTAATTTACATTTCTTTTATAATTAGTTATTTAGAGGTATTCTTATGGTTGTTTATAGTTGACAATTCTTCTTTCAAAAACTATATGACTGGGGGGCAGCTGGGTAGCTCAGTGGAGTGAGAGTCAGGCCTAGAGACAGGAGGTCCTAGGTTCAAACCCGGCCTCAGCCACTTCCCAGCTGTGTGACCCTGGGCAAGTCACTTGACCCCCATTGCCCACCCTTACCAATCTTCCACCTATGAGACAATACACCAAAGTACAAGGGTTTAAAAAAAAATGAAAAAAAAAACCTATATGACTTTCTTTACTGCAGAATTTTTGTGCTGTACAACAAAAATAATGAACAGAATAAAAAACTTAAGTCTACAATGGCATGCTTCACCAAAGAAACAAAAGACAGAACAATGGATTCAGAAAGCAAATACACAGACTCGAAAGACTACTTAGAAGAGAAGCAAAAAACTAATAACATTTAAAGAAAATGTGCTCACCCTGCAAGCAAAACATACTGAACTAGAAGATGAGATGTGCAGAGACAACTTAAAAATCATATGTCTCCCAGAAGAACACAACATACCCCAAAATCTTGACCTCATAACTAAGGAAATAATAGACAAGAATTGCCTAGAAATTCTGAAAATAGAAAATAAAATTCCAATGGAAAGCATTCACCTATCACCTCCAGTTTAAAGAAATACCAACCACAAATGGCACCCCTCCCTCCCAAAAGGACTGTAAACTAAGATACATAGTTAAATTTAACAATTCAGCTACAGTAGTAACAAGGGAAGAGGCCAAATGGGGAAAAAATCTTATTTTTAATCAAATATCTCTAATAAGGGTTTGGCATTCAAGATATATAGAACAGCTAGGTGCTGTGGTAGAGTGCCAGAAGTGCTCATCTTCTTGAGTTCAAATCCAACTTTAGACAGTTATTAGCTATATGACTTGGGGCAGGTCACTCAGTCCTCTTTGCTTTAGTTCCTCCACTATAAAATGAGCTGGAGAAGAAAATGGGAAACCACTCCGATATCTTTGTCCAGAATACCCTGGAGATGGATAGTATTCTTTGTCATAAATCCTTCAGATTATTGCATTGCTGAGAGTAGCCACATTTTCACAGTTGATCATAATACAATATTCTTGTTACTGTATATGGTGTTCTCCCAGTTCTGCTTATTTCATTCTGCATTAGTTCATGTAGCTTTTTCTGAAATCATTTTGCTTATCATTTCTTATAGCACAATAGTATTCCATCACCAACATGAACCACAATTTGTTCAGCCATTCCCCAACTGATGGATATCCCCTCAATTTCTAATTCTTTGCCACTACAAAAAGAATGGCTACAAATATTTTTGTACAAGTAGATCCTTCCCCTTTTAAAATTACCTTTTTGGGATAAAGACCCAATAGTGATATTACAGGATCAAAGAATATGCATTTTATAGCCCTTTGGGCAGAATTCACAATTGCCCTCCAGAATGTTTGGATCACTTCAGAACCCCAACAATGCATTAGTGTCCCAATTTTGCCACATCCCCTCCAACATTTATCAGTTTCCTTTACTGTCATATTGGCCAATCTAAGAGGTGTAAGGTGGTACCTCAGTGTTGTTTTAATTTGCATTCCTCTAATCAAGAGTTATTTAGAACATTTTTTCACATGACTATTGATGGCTTTAAAATGTTTATTTCTTATATAGGAAAATTCTATCTGTAACTTTTAAGAATTATATCATTCACTACTGGGTTTGTACCCCAAAGAGATAAGAAAATGTTTATACAAAAATATTTCTAGCTGTGCTTTTTGTGGTGGTAAAAACTAGAAAATGAGGGGGTATCCCTCAATTGAGGGATGGCTGAACAAATTATGGTATATGATGGTGATGGAATACTATTGTGCTATAAGGAATGGTGAACTGCTTGATTTCTATGAACTGGAAAGATGTCCATGAACTAATGTGGGGTGAAATGAGTAGAACCAGGAGAATATTGTACACAGTAAATGAAACGTTGTGAGACAATCAAAATGTAATAGATTCTACTTCTAATACCATTGCAACAATCCTGTGGAATTTATGAAAAAGAATTCTATCCACATCCAGAGAAAGAACCATGGGAGTAGAAACACAAAAGGAAAACATATGATTAATCACTTGTTTATATGGGTATAGGATTTGGGTTGTGGTTTTAAAATATTATTATAAATATGAATAATATGGAAATGGATTTTGAGTAATAAGACATATATAAGCAAGTGGAGGTGCTCATCAGCCATGGGAGGGGGGAGGGAAGAGAGGAGGGAGAGAACATGAATTATGTAACCATGGAAAAATAGTCTAAAAAATAAATAAAATAATGTAAAAAAAATTTAAAAGAATGATATTATTAGGGTAGCTTGAAAGATCATACATACTTTTCTCATGAGTATATGGTACCTTTACAAAAACTGACCACATACTAGGGCACAAAAACTTTTTAGTTAGATGCAGAAGAGCAGAAATGGTAAAGGTATCCTTTTCAGATCATAATGTAATAAAAATTATATTTAATAAGGGACCATAACACAGAGTAAAAATTAATTAGAGACTACAATCTTAAATAATGAGTGGGTTAGAGAATAAGTCATAGAAACAATAAATAATTTTATTTTATTTTATTTTTTTTTTTTTAACCCTTGTACTTTGGTGTATTGTCTCATAGGTGGAAGAGTGGTAAGGGTGGGCAATGGGGGTCAAGTGACTTGCCCAGGGTCACACAGCTGGGAAGTGGCTGAGGCCAGGTTTGAACCCAGGGCCTCTCGTCTCTAGGCCTGACTCTCACTCCACTGAGCTACCCAGCTGCCCCCTAAATAATATTATTAAAGAGAATGATGAGACAACATACCAAAACCTATGGGATACAGCAAAAGCAGTAATTAGAGAAAAATGTATATATCTAAATATGCTTATATCAATAAACTAGAGAAAGAACATACTAATGAATTGGATGTGAAAGTAAAAAAAAAACTAGGGAAAAGGCAAATTTTAAATCTCCAATTACATACCAAGTTGGAAATCCTAAAAATTAAAGGTGATATTAATAAAACTGAATGTAAGAAAACCATTGGATTAAAATAAAACTAGAAGTTGGTTTTATTAAAAACCAATAGTTAATGTGATTTTTAAAAAGAGAAGAAAATCAAATCAGAAGGCAAGCTGTAGATTCTTTGGCACTTTGTTTTCTATGTTCATAAGTTCTGAGCAATTTGGGGGATATTATTTTTTATAATTCTATGTTGGAATTATATAATTATGATATATAACTATATAGTTATAATATTCAGGTTTTTGACATGTTTTTCTGGAAGACTTGTTCTTAAGTTGTCTCTATGCATCCTATGTATGTTTTGTTTGCATGGAGATCATGTTTTCTTTTAATATTATTTCTTTTTACTTCTCTTGTTCTAGATTGTCTTTTCTTATATGTGTATTTGCATGTTTTCTTTACAGTATTTTTGGTGAGGTTTGTCACTGAGGACTCAAGTTTTTTTTTCTTCCAACTATGTCTGCAGTGCAGGCCATAAATTCTGCTTTCACAGTTACTTATTTTTCAAACCATTCAGAAACACCCTGCTATGGTTTCATACTCTTTTGTGAACTTACAGAATCACGTGTCTCATTAGATGTTGATTCATTTTCCTTTGTTTTATAGTATTTATTAATAAACATTCATAAGAATCATAAATATAAATTTATTCATAAATATTTGGAGGCAATTCTATCTTCTGTTATTAAAATATCCACTGTTAGTTTATCTGCATGTGGTCAATCTTTTAAAATGAGTTTTCTTTCTCATGAAGTTTTTGATAATTTTAGTATTTTTTCCTTATAGTTTCTTACTGCTCATTTTTGGACTCCTTCCTTTTTGATACTAAATACCAGGAGGGCTGAATTTCAAAGTTGTGTCAGCCTCCTCCCACACTGGAAGTGAGGAGAACTTTTCACTGTCCTGGGTTTCTTTCCTGAGTGGCTTCTGTGGGAATAGAACTGTCCTCAAGTAGATACCAATCCTCTTTCCTTCAGGCTTGGTGGACCTCCATCTATACACTTGTGCCCTACCTGCATTCTCTCTTTTCCTTTTTCCCCTGGTTGAGTACTGCTATAGCTTGGCTTACAGGATAAGCAAGCTGCCGCTTTCCTGCATTTCCATTTCTGCTATTTTGGGGTGTGTGTGAAAAGAGTTTAATTCTGTTCTTTTTAGCCTCAGAATGGTAGGGTAAGGACAGGGGCAGAGAAGGAGTGGTTAGATGGTAGACACTTAAAAAAAAAACCAACCCTTACCTTCTGTCTTAGAATCAATACTGCAGAAAAGTGGTAAGGGCTAGGCAATGGGAGTCAAATGACTTGCCTAGAGTCACACAGCTAAGGAAGCATCTGAGGCCCAATTTGAACCTCCTGGCTTGCAATCCAGTGTGCTACCTACCTGTCTCTGACTGAACTGATTTCTAGTGAACTATCAGTCTTCTGGATGATTCAGGCAATATCTTCAGGTCTACTGGTTGAATTCCTCAGTCCTGAGTTTGTGTAGAGCCCAGTCTGGCAATTGCCTCAAGGGTCTATGGGTATCCTTTGTGCTCTAGGGGCCTTATGGCTAGGCTATTAATCAGAAAAGAGACAGCCTTTGTACCCCAGATATTTACCTTGGTCAGGACAGTCTTGAATGACTTCTTTGAGAAGGGAGTGTTTACCCACACAATTTCTTTTGACTCTAAATTGTCCTTTTCCTAGCTACTATCTAGCCTTAATGATCTGTTTGCAACTAGTGAGTTTTCTTGGAAGCTGCTTATCTGATATTTCATCATTCTTAACTCCTAGCCATATGCTTTCTTGATTTGTCCTTCAATGTTTTTCTAACCTTATATTTCCTTCCTATAAAATGTGAGCCTTTGATTCTTTACAAATTCTTACAAAAATGAGTTTGGTTTCTATTGATTTCCATGATTTCTGGTCTTTATCAACTATACTTCTTTGTCCTATCTGCTTATCCTTTTCTTTCTTTATAATTTCATAGAAGTAATTGATACTACTTTTGTCAGTTTTTTCCCATACCCACCCCAACCCTGGTCTGGGCAGGTCTTTGTATTTCTTAATTTCTCTTCTAGTCCATTTGTTTTAAAACCCTTATCTTCTGCCTTGGAATCAATACTGGATATTGGTTCCAAGGCAGAAAAGTGGTAAGGGCGAGGCAATAGGGGTTAAGTGACTTGCCCAGGGTCACATAGCTAGAAGGTGTCTGAGGCTAGATTTGAACCTCCCGTCCCTAGGCCTGGCTCTCAATCCACTGGGCCACCCAGATGCCCCAGTAGCGCATTTTTTTCAATGTCCTGGGTAGATTTTATTTAAAGTAGCTCTCTTACTGTGCTGTGAACATTCAGTGGGCACTTAAAAACAATTTGTTGAACTGAATGACACTGAATCTTGGCTCTTATCACTGGATTGACTGGTTTCTCATAAAATGACACATAATGGAGATGATTTGAATTTCTAGAACTTAGCCAACATCAACTCTTTAGATATGAGTTTATTGCCTTGCTTACTAGATTCCTATGGTGGATACAGGGGGAAATGTGAAGAATAAATAATTTATATTTGCTTCAGACTTTTTCTAGTACTTACTTCACTTTTGTTCTACTAAACACTGATATGGATTTTGGTCTTCACAATCATTCAATTAAAATAGAATGTTAATACATCTGAGAAAATTTAAAAATCACTCTACAACCACAAGGCAGTCACATAAATCTTGAGCAAATGGGAAAGGAAAAAATGAAGTGATGGAATATGCATCAATTTCAATTTGTAAGTATGTGATATTTTGGTCCTTGTTATCTTTCCCCATAAAATCATTCCTCTTCTGAGCTTTGTTCTTTCTATCAATCACTATCATCCTTCTAGCCACTCAAGATTCACAAGCTTAGTGTCATTCTTGAATTTTTCTCCTCCCCACTCTCCCTCTCTTTCCCTCAACTCCCTTCTCCCCATCATTGACAATGAATTTCTAGATCATAACTGACTCCGTTTTGTTCTATATCAGCTGTCTTGCTTTATATAATCGCTGCATTAACTCCAAGACCAGCCGTGATAGCTGGTTCCCTCCAGTGTCTTCTTTCCTTCTCTAATGGGTACAAAAGTGACTTAATTGGTAAAGGAGGATTTCAAAGCCTCCAGGATGCCCCCTTTCTTATCTAGCTTGATTTAGTGAAACTAGCTGTACTAACAAAGACTGTAGCTAATGATAGACATTCCCCTTAAGAAGCCGATTATATCTTTTTTCATTGTATAGCCAAGTGCATTGTAGTGAGCAGAAATTTTGGGGGGATTTCATATTATATACAAAGAGTTTGCTGAATTCTGAATGACATTGTTCTTTAACAGTTGGTGACTTGAATGTAACAAAGCATCTTCTAATTTGTTCTGACTTCTCAGTGTTTGTTAGTTGAACCAATAAGGCAATTCATATGACTTTCTTCTTTTTAGTTTAATTACTTTAGTTTAATTAAGTACTACCTTTTTTCATGAGACCTTTTCTCATCTTTCCACCTTTCCTTTTCCCCCAGTTGCTAGTACCTTTCTCTCTATATTATTTTGTTATCTATTTTTTTTGTACTTAGATTTGTACCTGTTGTCTTCCCCAGCTAAACTGTTAGCTTCTTGAGGGGATGGGTGGTTTTCATGTTTATCTTTATATTCCCAGCATCCTGCAGGATGCCTGGATAATAGTATGTGATTAATAAATGCTGATATTTATACCCTGTTTGTCTTTTGCAATTGGTATGTGTTACTAATGATCATTTTAATAATAATGCTATGATCTGGTGGATATATCTAGAATCAAAATCTTAAGCACTGGAAAAGAACTCAGAGACCATTCATTGAGTCTAACTGATACCTGAACAGAAGTCCCTTCTACAACATACCCAACAAGTGGTTAACTAACCTGTTAAGAAAACTTCCCTGATATAGAGCTCATTATTTATTACAAAAACTAGTCTACTTTTGTACAGCTCAAATTGTAACTTTTTGATAATTGAGCTTCTCTGCAACTTCTCCCCATTTCTACTGGTTGGAAGGACCTTTAAGACCAAGTGTAATGGGGAGAATTTGAGAAAGGTATGTAGTAAAAGGGGATTTCGAAGGGAGGTTGTCAGGGACTTGCTAGGTAAGTAATATGGGTTACAGGTAGGCTGGAATAGGGAGATTCAGGATATAATATGGGGCTGAAGTCAGGGAGTATAGCACTGAAGGGAACAAAGATCTTCAGGGAGAGGATGAATTAATCTAAACAGGCAAAGACAGCGGAAGGACCTTTAAGACCAAGCCAAATAATTCTGTCCAATGAGTTTTCAGCTGCTTGATGGCTGCTACCAGGTTTTCTCTGTGTTCTCCCAATTCAACATCCCCAATTCTTTCACCCAAGTCCTAAGTAAGAGGCCTCCAGTTTCCTCCCCATTCTTGCTCTATTTCCCTTGGAGATGTATGTTTTTCTTTAAATGTGGTGCCATAATTTGGAGATAATATTCCAGATCTGGTGTGAGCAAGGGAGGGCACAGCTTAGCTCCCTTCTCCTAGACATCCTATGCCTCTACAGACACCTAATGAGTTATCTTTTTTGAACTATCACCATGTTGGTTTGTACTGAGTTTATAGTCCACTCTAGTTAACTGTCAAATATTAAATATTTCTATTTATAATATTTATAAACCATTGTAGTTAACTGTTAAATATTAAAACCTCTAGTTTTAATATGAACTGCTTTCTAGGCATACATACACCTCTTCCTTCCTATTCTTACACAGTTGATTCAAAAACAATTCCAGTTTAAGATTTTGTAATTAGCCCTTTGGATCAACTAAGGCAGTATTCCATAATAGTTAGAGCTGGCTTCAGTCAGGAAGACCTGGGCTCACATACTGTCTCTAAGACCTCTACTATGATCCTGGGCACTTAACTTTATAAATGTTTGTGAAAAAAAACAACCACTCTTTAAGACTACAAATTACAGAGAAGGTGCATTGGTAGCTAGAGTTGCCTTATCTGGGGTGTCTTCTGTTAATGAAATTATCTCAGTTCCTAATCCTAAGCAGTGAACCACAATTCAGTGACCCAAGGGGAAATGGAGAACTCGAGAGGTTCCATTTGAATTTATCCTCCATTGATGATTACAAGATGATACAACAAAAGGAAACAGTCAAGATATGGAGGAGAATCAGGATATGATAAAATTGTAATTATGAGACAGATCCTCAGTGGAAAGAAAGCAGGTATACATACAAAGGAATTGGAGGATTTTGGGTTAATTTTCTTAATTCTCTTGAAAAAGATACTTGCTTTTGGAGCAAGGTCATAAGCAGCACATTTTGGGGATTTTCATTAGTTTTTTTGTGTTTGCCTTTCTCTTAGTGTGGATTTTAAAATTAATATCCAGTAACTAAATATTATATTTTTATAAAGTTTTATTAATAAACTAACAAAAATACTAGCTAAAAGGGTACTAGCCAGCCTGTTCCCAAGAGCAAAAGAGAAAGAGGGAGGAGTTGGAGCAAACTATATACAAACGTGACCATGCAAACGTGGAGGCTCAGGAGAAATTAAAGGGAATTTTGGGAAAACTAAGGGACTTTTGAGAGATTCAGTTCAAGGTTCAAAAATCTTCATTTATACATTAGTATTTTTGAGGATTAAATAAATGTTCATGTGAAAGCCATTTGTAAATTGTTAAGTTTTATAGAAATTATTATACCATGAAAGGTATAATAGGATCTAAGGAGGCAGCTGGGTAGCTCAGTGGACTGAGAGCCAGGTCTAGAGATGGGAGGTCCTAGGTTCAAATCTGACCTCAGACACTTCCTAGCTATGTGACTCTGGGCAAGTCACTTAACCCCTATTGCCTAGCCCTTATTGCTCTTCTACCTTGGAACCAATACATGATATTGATTCTAAGATGGAAGGTAAGGTTAAAAAAAAAAGGACCTGTAATTTACCATCTTTTCACCAACAGGATCGAGCACATAATCTCTAAAACCTTCAGGGACCCTCCAGATAAGCCCCAGGTCATAACATTTACAAGCCTCACAGATGTACAATCTGAAGCATGTTAAACTGATTATTCCATTAGCCCAGTATAATAGCAGAGATGGGAAGAGAACCCAAATTACCTTGCTTTATTAGACACTCCCGTGCTTCTGATTATTACACTGAAATGCTGACTTTTAACTTAATTTAAATGTACTCGTCCAATTTTTAATTCCTCCAACTTTCCATAAACTCGAACTTATCTAATAATAACAACAATAATAAGTAATACATAGAGCTATGTGTCAGGTATTGTGCTAAGCACTTTTATCTCCCAGCCCTGCAAAGTAGGTGCTTATTATCCCCATTTTAGAGATGAGGAGATTGAGGTGAACAGAGGTTAATGACTCATTCTTGCTTTCATTAATATTCTCATCTACCAGTGGCTGCTTCAATTTGTGAGTTTATCTACCACCCACAAGATATAAGGCAATCTGCCTGCTTCCTTTTCTTTAATGCCTTCCGTCTTAGACATTACTATTTATTGTCTGATGTTGTTTGGATGAATCCACATCTTAAAGAATTGCCAGTGCCCAATGTCTATCCCAATCCTCCCCCCCCCCCACCCTGGAAGATTTCTCCAGTTTGGAGACCGAGATTTATTCCAAAGAATTCCTGATTTTTACAACCCTCCTCCTCCCTCCACAATAAGACATTTTTTTTTTTAGTTTAATAGAAGTTCCCAAATGGTGAGTGTATGATCAAGAGAACTTGTCCCTTTACTTATTTTTTCCATTCTTACCTTTGCCTTCATTTTCAGCTCTCTGATTTATCTCCAGCTCATCATTAATTTCTCACTTCTGCTCCTTGTTGGGCTCTTTTCTATTTGGAGTCCACACTTCCTTTTTATTATTATTATTATTGACATTTGTCTTAATTTCTTTCTCATTCTCATCTAGCATGGTTCTCAAACCATTCCACGGGACATTTGGTGGAGCCCTGCCCTCCTCAATTCCCACTGTCTAGTATGGTTAGACTCCAGTGGAATCAATGGCAGCTGTTCCACTTTCCTATTTGGCAGGATGCAGTTATAAATCAGAGCATATCAAGAAAGCTTGCGATCGCTTAGGTCTTTCCGTTAGAGAAGCACTTTTCACTTTGTGAAATTACTTTGAAACTAAAGGAGCAAACACTAGAACTCCAACATTGCTTTCCATTGGCTCGTGTTATGGACAGGAAAGGCAGCACTGTGTGCATCTTATTGGTGGGGCAATAAAAGGGAGCTCAGCATTCTACCCCAAGGCACCAGTCGTCAGGGCTATGGTAAAACCAACCGAATGGGACCCAAAACCAGAAGAATGCCAAGCCACATGGTCTGTGATGTGTAAGCTTTTTATTTTGTGATAAAAATGTTTCCATATAAATCTTGTAACTACTTTTGGAGTAAAACTTTAAAAAAGTAAAAATAAGGCATGCATCTTCTTGATTATTATCAGGAAAATGCGGTCATTTTAACGGTTATTGGGTTCTTCATACAACAGAGAGGTAATACCACCTTTAACAGAAGTAAACAAGGGAAAGATAGGGGCATAGTACCAAAAAGCTATCAATGGGGGATACAGACAACAGGGTATGCAAACGTGCCCTCCCCCCTGCTGGTCACCATACATTCAATGCACTTCGGTCCTTAAGGCAAAAGAACATTATACCTTTGGTTCATTACTACAGAAAAAAAAAACAGAAATAAAGATCATATGCTGTATCTAAGCAGCAGTATCACGGATTATTTGCACTAACATCTGCTACTCACAGTCTCTTCTTCCCATTGAAGTTCCCTCAAAATTTAGGTCAGAATTGGCTGCTGCAAAATTCCTGCCCTTTGGGCAGGAGGAAAAGACTTTCAGGAAAGGGCCAATGGAATTTCAAAATCACATCCTATACATGGCACAGGAAATTGTGTAATTCTGTAAGAGATCAGGCTTTATAAAAACCAAGTCAAAGAAGAATGGAGAAATCGTTTCTCAACCATCTCCTATCTTGAAACGTCTTATGATTATATTTCAAAGGGATTCCCCCAAAAATAAAAGGCATTAACATTTATGGGAGGCAGTGTTCTCTTCACGGTTGGGGACCCTTGTTGCTTCTGAGTGCCAGGTAGCTTTCACACTGTCCTTTCCAAAACTTTGAGAACCCAAACATGGGGCTCTTAAGGAAGGAGGAAAAAAATAGGCTTGTCTATATTGTCATGAGTTTCAAAAACTGCTGGTACTTTTGGTGGAAAAAGGTTGGACCATGGTGGATGGGGAAAGTAGATTATTAATGGCCTAAATGTGGAAAATTGTTAAATTTTCACTTAGGCCTGCCTAATGGGGAAAGTTTTTGAATTTGGATTATTCCAGATAAAGTCCCAATGTACTCCTTTAAAGTAGGTAAAGAAAAATGCAAATATCAAATTGCCTCTGGTGTTGGCCAAGCAGAATAACTAAAACAAACCTTTCAAAAAGATAGTGACACTTGGAGAACTTTTCATAAATGACTTTGAAAGTTGAGAAAACTAGTTGAATTTGTTCTCATTCTTGCAGGGCTTTGTTTAGTCTCTCAGGCATTTGAAACAGAGCGGATGGATTTCAAAGGCTCTAAATGTTTCTGTACACTTTAGTAGGGCCCTTCTGGCCATCTGGGCTAACCATATCTGTCCACAAATGGGCGGTTTCCATGTAACACCATATTAGATATATCAGACTCCTATGTAGTTCCATAGAATGCCTCCAGGCCTTGGCAGGAATAAGGACTAAAGTTGTTACCAAATGAATAATTCACCCATGAACATCTAAAAAGTGGCTGGAAGTCTCTGGAAATGTGAGAATGATGGTATGGCTCTCCATATTTGATCAGGGTTAAAATTTTCTAACCAGATGGGAAAAACACTCTTCAGATGTTCCTAGCTCTATATCTAAGGGTGACAATCCTAATATTAAACTGGTAAAGATTACAAAGATGGTCAAAGTGTCTGGCTAGTGCATGAGGCTGGATGGCCTGTCCCCACATGAGAGGGAAGTTGGGATAGACCTAAAGAAGTTAAAAAAAGCAAAATCACAAATACAACTTGCCATTCTCAAGCACCCATGAAGGGAGGGTCCTTCCAAAAGGCTAGATACTAGCCTTCAAAAAGGGATGCTCTATTTGGTCTAAAAGATACTAGTGAATGTAGGTTATCTCAAAAATGCTAGCTGCTATGGTTCCCCTGTGCTTCAAATACATTCGTGGTAAACCCCTTGGATTGGGCTGAGGATAGACCATTTTTTCTAAAGAGGAATTAGGAACGTACAAGGGGTGTGTATGTGTATGTATGTGTGTGTGTGTGTGTAGTCACACACATACATACACACACACGGACAACTAAGTATATGAGGGAAGGCAAGCATAAGGATCTGGAAGCAGAGAGAAGATTAGGATGGGGGCACCAGAGCTAAGTGAGAGGGAAGTTCAGCACTGAGCACTGAGCACTGAGGTCACTAATCAGGGTATTTAGACCTAAGGCTTCTTCATGGAAAGATGAATGGCAGGAAGAGCCTAAGAGCTATGAGTTTGATAGAGTAGTTTTCATTGGAAGATGAAACAGAGAAGGAAAATATGACAGAAGATTCTTTTGAGTTTCACACTGGCAGTGAGTGAAGAACTTGGGAAACCATTAATATGGTCAAACACTTATTGGGTATAAAAGGTCATTTTCCTCTTATTTATGTACAATTCAACATATCTAGGTCGCCACAGCCGTCCTCTCCACCAAGGCGGCTGGTGGTGGGAAGAAGTTGGGACAACAGGGGAAATTTTAATTGCCTTTGCAATAAAATATATATATATATCATCCCTCCATTTTCCCTCTGGTAAAGATGCAATGAGTAGAATGGACGTGTGGCCATTCCTTGAAGAAACATACTGTGAAAAGTTGTGATGAGAACATAACCAAAACAAACCCTATGAGGCTCCTGGGGGCATTTGGAAATAGGTATGGAATGAGAAGACGGAAATTGCCTTCCTGGACAGGAATGATTAAAAGCCTTAAATACATACATAGAGTTCTATAACATATACAGGCGTAGACATGTGGAATGAGAACTACTGATAAGAAGGTGCAGAAATGTAAAAGCACCAAATGAAGAAAGGAATTTCCAAGGAGAAGGTGAGGAAAGTCATTTTGGCCTAACAGGAATGAGAGGACTTTTGGTCAAATCCACAGAAGCAGTGGGAACGCCAGGGCTTCACAAGACTCCAACTTGGGAAAGAGGACAGCTGTCGCTGGTAAACCTGGTTGGTTCCCAAAGGGGAGAGAACAAATGTGACTCCGATGGACGATGTTCAGTTCCCGAATGGTTTGTCAGGCAGGGCGAGATGTTGAAGGGAAGCCCATGTCTTCCAATGGAAGGGAATGACGATGAACGCCCGCCATGTCATATCTAAGGGGGGCAGCAAGAGCCCTTCTCGGTCCGGCTCCAGGAGCCCAATTTCCAAAAGTTTCTTCATTTCCGTCCTGGATGACCTTCATTGCGTTGATCAGCAGCACTCGCCACACGCCAGTCGCTTCAGTCCGGGCCCTGGGGGCGGCCCCCCTTTCACGCATACACTTGCATGTTGGTGCGCGGGGGTGGCTCGGCCATGTGCGCCCCCGGCCCTCGCTGGCCTCCACCTGAGCCCCCGGGGGTAGGGCTGGTGGTCACGTCTGACCAGTCAGAGGCAGAGTGAGGGGAGGAGCTGGACCACTGGTCAGGAGATTCCGGGGATGGGGTGAGATAAGGGTGTTCGCCCTGGAGGTGGCCGCTGTGGCTGGGCGTCCGCTCGGCGGCGGTCGAGGAGGCATAGCTGTGCTGGGACGGGGGCGTGGGGTACTTGCCCACCGAGCTTGGGAAAGGGTGGTAGGACGGGAGGACAGTCTGAGCCGCCTGCCCGTCCTGCTGGGGCATCATCCCCGAGGGAAACGCCACCCCGGGCAAGCGGGCCATATCAGGGATCTGGTACATGGCGGGCAGCGGGCCGGCCACGGCCGGAGGGCAGCCGGCTTGTGGCTGGGCGGCCCCGGCCGGCTGGGCGATGCCGCCTTTGGGAATCAGCTGGAAAGTCATGATGGGGGGCAGGGGCTCTCGGGAGGGGGCTACGTGCTTCCCGTCGGACGGCCCCGGCCGGGTCTGGGGCGCCAGGACCGAGTGGGCGCTCTCCGCCGGGGCCAGAACCATCCCGAACATCTCGTTGTACTGGCTCTCGTTCATCTCCATCCGACTCATCCAGTCCGCTGGGACGGCAACCGGGTGCAGCCTAGCCGAGGCCCCTCCGCCGCCCGCCGCGGCCAGGTGGTGATGGGGCAGCAGCTGGCTGACCGAGGGGAGGACGGTGGCCGTGCCATGGCCCAGAGGCTGCAGCTCGTGCAGGCTGGAGAAGGAGACGGCGTGCTGGGCGTGGACCGGGGCCGGCGGCGCGGCGCCGGCCAGCATCGGGCCGGGGGATGCCTGCAGCAGCCCCGGAGACGTGATCATGGGAGAAGACGTGGCGTCGGACACGTACGTGTGAGGGGACTCCAGGGAGTCAACGGGCGACAGCGTCACGGAGCTCTCGGACAGCTGGCCCTTGTCACTCAGGGACTTCTTCCGGCGGCCGCCCTTGGCCTCCTTGGCCTCCTTGGCCAGGTTGGGCAGGCTGCTAGGCACGGCGCCCTTGGCGGCGGGGCGCCGCGGCTTCTTGCCCGCCGGGGTGTGCTTCAGGTTGAGGAAGGACCTGTTGGGCCCGCAGACGACGGGCGAGAGGGCGGACGTCAGCAGGGTGCCGGGGGGGCTGTGCGCCACGTTGTACTCGTTGAGGAGGCGCACGATGTCGTGGTGCATGCGGTCCCGGGCCACGTCTCTGGGCAGGCGGTCCATGTGGTCTGTGATGTCCCGGTTGGCAAAATGGTCCAGCAGGATCTTGGCGGCTTCGTAGCTCCCCTCTCGAGCGGCCAGGAACAGAGGCGTCTCCTCCTGCCAAAAAAAGGGCCCCGCGGGGGGCGGGTTTTACCGGGAGCCTCGAAGGACCAGCACAAGAGTGGGCCAGCCCGAGCTGGAGGAGAGCAGGGGGAGGGCGAGCGGAGCAAGAGCAAAAGGAACTGCCCCCTCGGGGCACAAATGGCACATGCAAGAAAAGGGAGCTGTACAAGAAGTCACAGAATGCAGACGCCAGGAAGGATGGAGGGGAAGACAAAGGGCTGTCGGATATGGGGAAAGAGAGGAGGCTGAGACTGGAAGGGCAAAGGGGCTGCCGCCGGGGACCCAACTTGGGGAAGAAGGACGAGAGCGAGACGAAGGGATGAGGAGAGCCTGGGGAGTGCTCAAGAGGCCACGGAGTAGCTGCCTGGCCAGAGGGAAAGCCGCTGCTCCATTTTCCTGCAGCTTTCTGAAGGGGAGAGG
Source organism: Gracilinanus agilis (assembly GCF_016433145.1). Classification (NCBI taxonomy): domain Eukaryota; kingdom Metazoa; phylum Chordata; class Mammalia; order Didelphimorphia; family Didelphidae; genus Gracilinanus; species Gracilinanus agilis. Next base: position 472,281,377 of record NC_058133.1, read on the forward strand.
GGAGACCCCAAGACCCTCTGGCCCCAAATGACGTCCCAAGAAGGCCCAGAAGCCTCTCCAGAGTCAGGGCCGGTGTCCGTACCTTGTTGTCCTGCATGTCCCTGTTGGCCCCGTTTTTCAGCAATACCAAGGTAGCCTCCACATTGTTGACAGCAGCCGCCCAGTGCAGAGCAGATTTCCCTACACATGGGAAAAACAGGCACTTCAGAAGGAGAGAGAGAGACCAGGAAGCCCCCCCTCTCCTCCCAGCCCCAAAGGGTACTGCTGTGCATGAGAAGCCTCAGGGAGATAAAGGAATATTCCTTAAAAGGCAGCGAGAAGACCATGGCCCACAGTGGCCTGAAGACTTCTTCCCAGGATCTAGGAGACGACTTTGGCCATCTCCCCAAGGTGAATAAAAACCTCCTGGGCACAGGGTCTGGTTAGCTGCTGGGCCTGAGCTTTGGCAGAATTGACTCTGGTTGCCATCTATGACAGGCCACTTTCACAGAAGGCCAGTTTTGTTTCACAGAGGTGGGAAAGGTCCTTGGGGGCTAGACCAGTGCCACACAAAGGGCTGGCCAGTCCTACAGCCAACTGTCAAGGTGCTGTAACCAGCCTAGTTCAGCCAAAGAAAGGTATCACTGGAGTGGCCAAAAAGTGAACAATTTCTCAGCCATGGCATCTCTATAAGACCATCTACTAATGACCTACATTAGGGGTGGAAGGATCCTCAGAAATAAAGTCATAGGTCCTAAAAGCCTTGAAGTACACAGAATCCTAAGGAAAGAGCTCTGCATGTGGGAGCTAAGAGAACTGGATCTGAACCCCAGCTCTGATACTGCATTTCTATGACCACATAGGAGTGGCTTAACTTTTTTGAATCTTGATAAATGTTCATGGTTTACAGAGAAATAGAGATTATTACTATTATTGTTTTCTCTCTCCTAAGCAAATACTATAGAACTTGCTAAATAAGATCTAGCACCATTCAAAAGACTTCAGCTAAATAATCTATGCATAAAAAAACCAAGTGGATAAGAATACCTTGCTTGGACCACTACACTAGGTAGTTGGTCAATTCATAAATAAATTCTTTATGGACAATGAGTTGGGTCTAGAATAGGAAAAGAGCAGGTTCAACTCTGAAAAATTGTGAAGCATTTTCAGAGTCATCCTCAACCCCCCAAACAAACAAAAATCCGTCTTTATAATATCAATATTCTTTTAGTGATGTTATATGACAGTGAATCATAGAACTAAAATTGTGGATGATCCATTAAAGTAATATGTGGTAGACTTAAAGACTTTGGACATATTGCCAGTGATGTTTTTTTATGTAAGAAATGGCTTAACTCCTATAATCCAAAAGATGTGCAATTGAAAAAGGAGGTTGAGGTCATCATGTACTAAGAGAGAAGGACAGAAGCCAATCCCAGTGCTGCACTGGTAGCTATGGATTGTTCAAAAGCCCTGAGAGCTGGCAAGATCTCCTGCTGCTCTGGGTGAGCCCCCCAGAGAGGATTTATGAGAAGTCTCTAGAATTAGAGACTGACTGAGTGGACAGGTTATAATCTGCAAGGAGCAGAAGGAACTCCCACACTGATGAGATGCTAGATTAACGGAAACACTTCACACAGAATATCTTCTGAAGACATGCTAGGAATCTACAGCCCTCTTTGCCCAGGTCAGCCCCCAAATAAGGAAATCATTCCCAAGTAACCCAAGAACCCACAAAGGAAGATGCTCCACTTTTGGTGCTCAGGACCTAAGCATCCAATAGTGTCATTCGGTCTACCCCCAACCAGCTTCCTCAAGAAGTTGCCTTTCTAAGTCCTCATTAGGGATAAGGCAATGGCTTCCCCCAGGAGTGACAATCCCTGCCCACTGCACGTTACCGTGGTCATCCACTGCATTGACATCTGCTTGGCAATTGATCAGCTCAGCCACCATGCCTTCGACGGCCAGTCGTGCGGCCAGGATCAGGGGGGTTGTCCCATCGTGCATTCGAGCATCCAGGTCTGTCGCTCGGTTACGGATCAAAATCTGGGAGGGGAATATAAGTTATTTGTTAATTAGCTGAGTAATTAGAGATGCTGAATAACTAGGAATAAGTAATAGGGTTGGGTAAGATATTTGTGTGTGGTATAGGGATCCTTTCAATTCAGACAGTGGAATCCTCAAGAAATGATGGGAAAAGAATTTCCAGATTTCCCTGGCAGAGGGCAGTTAGGAATTTCTGCACACTCTTTGAGTTGGTTACTCAGAAGGTGGATGGATGGAGTTTCCTCGGGAAATCTCGGAAGAGCTAGTGACAGGTGGCCTGGAAAACATCTTGAGAGCAGATAAGAATTGGAGAGGGATTAATATGACAGGGAGAAGCTCAGGCTGTTCCCTGAATCAGCACAGGGGGCAGAAGAGAGCAAAAGAAGAGCTTCACTGAAACCTGTCACAAGCAGGAGGAGCTGATCTCTGTGAAGCTGGAGAGACAGAAGAAGTTATATCAAAAACCTTTGGAGATAAAATATCATGAAATTTAGAAATAGATTAGATTAGGTAGTTAGCGATATATTTTAGTGAAATTAAGGAGTTTAGAGTCAGTCTGGTTTCCCAAGCAGAAGAAACTCTTTGTGGAGGTTTATTTGGGATTTTTGGGGTTCAGTTAGAATTCTTCAGTTTAGGGATATATATTTCAATAATCAATATATTTCGTGCCTTTCTTTTTCCTTTCCTTTCCCTGCATATTATAGTCAAATAAATAGGGTTTTTTTTATAACCAGTCTCCAGTTGATTCCCTCAGCTGCCAACAGCAGAATCTCGTTAAACCAAATGGCCTACCCATAACTATTGACAACTGTTGATACCAATCAATATCAGGGTCAATATTCCCCATAACAGGGGACAAGGTCAAGGTCATCAGAGGGAGGCAGAATAATGCAGACAAAGAGCTGCAGGGAGGTACAGTGAAGAGAGCACGGGTTTTGGTGCCTTGGCCATTTACAACTTTTGGTCTTGGGCAATTCACGACTTCTTTGGACTTGAAAGAGTTGAACTGCAGGGTCCCCAAGACCCCTTGGAGCTCTAATAATAATGTATAAGGGAAAGTGGATAGAGTGGCAGATCTGGAGTCAGGAAGACTCATCCAGCAGAGTTCAAATCTGGTCTCAGACACTTATTAGCTTAGTGTCTGGGTAAGTCATTTCAGCTTGTTTGCCTCAGTTTCCTCATCTGTCAAATGAGCTATAGATTAAAATGGCAAACCATTCCATTTTAACTTTGCCAAGAAAACCCCAAATGAAGTCACAAAAGATTGGATGTGACTCAAATACAACTGAACAACAATAATATGTAATGCTGTGGATTCTGTGTGCCTTAGTATCCTTTTATATAAAATGGAGAAATATCTGCTTCAACTTTTTTCATAGAGAAGCTGTTCTATTACAGTGCTCTGAAAAGGATGAAGCATAATAAAAACGGCAAGGTATTCTTTCCTTTCCTCTCGGACAGGCTTTACCTGGAAGACACCTTGGGCATCAGCTGCCACAGCAGCATGAAGGGGACAACGGCCCATGTTGTCCTGGGCATTGGCATCGGCTCCCGCATCCAGCAGGCGTTTGGCAGCATCCGCCCTGGAGTACCGAGCTGCCAAGTGCAGAGCCATCTCCCCTGTCCTGTCCGTCTGAGCCTGGAGACTGGCACCCTGATAAACCAGGTCTGTAATGATGTTGGCTGAAGAGTCGTCCGCTTCTTCGTCATCCTCGCTCAAGTCAGAGCTGCCTCCACGGAGGGACGCCAGCATCAGTGGTGTACAGCCATCTGGGGAGGAAAGTTCAGATATGAATTCTGAAAGAGACAGAAGGTTACCGTCAAGATGCCTGTGCTGCAGCTGGTGCTGTTCGGACTGAATTCTACGTTGGGAAAAGAAGTCCCCTGGACCATTCAGCACTGTTTTAGCATTTGCTTTGTGTCTGAGGTGCTTTTTGGGGAAATAACAACAGGAAAAAATATGCACCCTTGTCCAATCTGCACATTCTTCTATGAAATAGATAAAGCTGAAATGACTAATCAAAATGGTCACATCCAAGGGAACTGACATCCCCACACAAGCTAAATTCAATGGGGAAGACAATGCATACACGAAATTAAAAAAGAAAGAAGCAAGAAAATATGGTTGTGACACATTTGATCTCAAAATCACCCAGCCTTAACCAGGCACTGGTTTCTTCTGTTTTTGAGCTTAATTTCCTTATCCCAAGACTAGATTCTTCCTATCTCTGCACCTTCCTCCTTCTCCTCTTTCCCCACCAAAGACACATTAGTGTTCAGGTTCCTGGGATGCCTTTCAAGGCTTTTCTATCTAGACGCCCTATTTGAAGTCATGTTCATCTGTCTCCTCTTCCTTGGATCACTGCCTGTTGGTCCATGCCATCTCACAGGCATTTTCTGCAGCTATTTCCATGAGGGGTCATCACGAAGAAGAAGCACAGCCTAGAGTAGAAAAAAAGATCTCCCAGCACCAACCTGGTCCTCGGACATTCACATCCAGCACATCCACTTCTTGCTCAGCTTGGGGAGGGGTGAGGGCTAAGGATGGGGTCCTCCGAATATCTGCAGCTTCAAGGTGCTGCTGTGTCCACTGCCGTCTGTCTATTGGGTCATCTTCTTCTGAAAGTAAAGCCTGATCTTCAGCCTGGAGAGAAAAACATGACTTCACTGCCAGTGAACAAGAAACTAGGGTTTGGAATCCCCTCTGTCTCCATTTGGTCCCTCTGCATTTTTAGAGGCTCCTCTGCTCCCAGAGGAGTCACAACCCAATTTTTCTCCACTCCTAAGGGGTCCTCAGCTCAAGACCTGGAGTATCCAAACTACGATTTCTTAGCACTCTCCCTCTCCTTGTTAAAAGACTATCTGGAAATGAAGCCAGGACTGGAGGAGTTATTTCCACAGCAGATTTAATGTTGTGGCCAGAGGGGATGCGGGTGGCAGGGCTCCTGTTGGATTTCTTTCTGATACCACTGCCCAGACCCCCAGAAAAAGCCCCTTTCCCTCCCCTCATCCCCATCACACACCAGAACAGCCTGTGGCTAGAGGAGCCAGGTATCCTAGCGAGTCTAGCTCCAACGGCACAATGGGGTAGTTACCTTGGTTCTCTTTGGCTGGGGTGCGCCATCATCTGCCCAGTGTTCACTGGTGCTGGAGTCAATTAAGTTCCCTTCTGAAACTTGGACCGACAGGCTTCTAATGTGGCAAGATTGATGGTTGTTTTTAAAGAAAGGGAAAACAAGGAGGTGGTTACATTACAGAATTAGCTATAGTGATTTCATACACCCAGAGAATAATTGTGGCTTAAGGACAACTCAAGTTTGAAAAGCCAAGTTAGTGTGACCTGTGGGTAGAGCCGAAGACCCTAGTTATCCAGGTCCAGTTTGGGCTAATGGATCACTACGTGGCACTGGGAAGAGCCAGGAGGCAAAGTCTCTTACTTCAGCCCCACAGCGTCTTGTCCAACGGGCTCCCGGCGCTTATGGTTGTTGGAATCCCGCCGTAGGATGAATCCTTCTGGTAGCCAGAGAGAGCCGTGCTTCCGCTTGCGTTTTGCCATGATCACTCCCAGGAGCATTATAAGGAGGATGATGACGATGGCCACAGCCAGCAGGTAGAGAAGCTGAGTGGGCTTCGGATCTGGAGTCTCACCTGAAAGCCCAAGAGGACAAACATATTAGCTAGGTACATTTCAATTTCCTAACATTATGTCTTTGTCTTGAAAAAAAATAATCAAGGGGACCCCCTCACTCCTCTGCAGTGATGAGCCTCCCTTCACAGATTCATCCTGTTCCATACTCCCTGCCTCCCCCCAAAGAGTGTCCACGCCACTCACTCAAGACAGACACAAGCGGATAGGACAGGGTGCCTTGGATGGCCTGAGAGGCCAGGAGAGCCGCAGCAGCATCGGTGTTTTTGAAGCATTGTTCTGAAGCCTGGACACACTGGCGGTTGTCGATTTCTAGGAATACCTTGGAGCTGTGAGACATAAAGGAGAGGATGAGGAGGGATAAAAGTCTGGCAGTCATCCCACCAGAAAGGGATGAAGAAGCCCTGTTTCCTGTGAGCCCAATACTCCTTCCCCTAAGCACCCAAGTCCCCAATTTTTAGAGTCTCCAAGCCCCTGCCCAGAGGGCCAGCCTGCTGGCACTAGACCAAAATTGGGAAAGCTTGTCCTTAGCACCTAAGTTCCTTATATCTTTATCATCAACAACTTTCTCCTGGATCCTAGTGGAACTAGAATGCTCCTCTCCAAACCTTCTGAATTCCCTTATTTGCTGATTTCCATTAAGAGTCATGAAAGATTACACAGGCATCTGATCAGCTAATTCAGACTAAAGGTGTGTGACTTAGAACAGCTCAACGGGCTCTTCCTCTCTAGGGGAATTTTCACATGAAGGGAAGGTAGTGCTTTAAAAAAAAAAGATTACTCATAGAATTTTACCTGTGGCAACCTTGAGGAAGTGAGAGGTGATAGGAACTGAGTATCTTTGCATACTCAAATCACATTACATCAGCTATGTCTTATTCTTCCATGGAAAGTTATGTTCTATACATAATTTATAAAAATAAGTCATCTATCTCCAGTTATAAGATCCTGTGTCTGTCAGACAGATGGCAAATGTTGCTCTAATTTAATGGTCTGATTTAGATATATGTACATCTATATATTATCATCTTATGGACTGAATGAAATGTGTTTTGCTTAAAATTTGCACTTGAAGAGAATCTTTGTGTATCTATGATTTAATAATAATAATAGCGATGATGATAATAAATTCTATTGGATTCAGTCATCCACCTACCCTGCCACTTCCTGCTCATGCTCCTCAGGGAGGGATCTCCGGCTCAGTGTCGACTTTTTGCCTGTTGTCATCATCTTCTCGCCATAGTAGGGGAACACCATGAAGGCCCCCTGAGCATCTCGTTTGATGCGCAGGTTGGTGTGAAGCAGAGTGCCCAGCGACCTCAGGAAGCTGCGGGCATCCTGGAGCAGCTGCTCCGGAGGCATCAGCACCACAATGACCAGGGTGCCCTCGGCGAGGTTCTCAGGCTGGTCAGTGGCACAGTCCAGCCCATCCCAGGCACACTCCTCGCTGTTACAACCCTGGTCACAGTGGTTGTCGTTGAAGTGGTCAGCACAGTATTTGTCATATCTGGGGAGGAGGGGGCAGGGAGAAGAGAGAGAAGATAAAGGCTTAGTGGTGGATATAACTCCCAAACCAGTAAGCAATCACTTACTCATCCTGGAAGGCTAGCTTAAGTCCCATTTCTTCTTTTTAATTTTTAATTTAAATTTTACTGTTATGCAAAATAATACACTTCCATTTGGTTCATTGTTGTAAAAGCAAAGTCATACACAACCAAAAACCCAACCCATTTCTTTTTTTAAAGGTTTTCCTGAATAGTTTCTGGTTCCCATCCATTTCTTCCTCTTTTCATTTCCCATAACCCTTCTCATCCCATGTGAAGGCCATAATGCTCATTTTTACACTTAATAAAAGACAGCTTTATATAATTACTGAAAGGCTTTCTCAATATCACCTCAACGAGACCATAAACCTTAAGAATTCACCCCACCTAAGGCGCCTTGCACAGAGCTCCCCATAGAACAGATACCCCAAAATACATATTTAATGAAAGGAAGAAGGAATGAATGAATGGTGAGGTCTCCACTCCCAGTTCCTATATCGGGGTGCTATGCATGAATTCTCATGACGTGACTCAGTTTTCAACTCAAATCTCTTTTGAGCAAATGGCACGTGTGATGTGCCATTCGCTCCTTCTCCCTCAAAGGCAAGCCAACTTTTCATTCCATCTTGAGGTAAACCTCTGATTTAATTTCCAAGTCTTAGCTTTTTGGGGCAAAACCAAAAAAACAAGGGCAAAAATCAGCCAATTTTTATTTCCATTGCTCTTTGATAGGATAGCAAGGCCAAAATTAATGTAATTAATTTTAGTAATTAAAGTAATGCCAACAATCTAAAGGTAGGAAGGGAGTGTAAGCACAAGGCCTGGAGAATGGCTCTGCACGATGGAGAGCCGGAGGTCCCAAACTCAATACCGTTGGGCACCAGGATGGGCACCAGGATGGACATGTACATCTGGCACTCTTCGCCAGAGGCAGTGGCATCCGAGGGCAGGGGGACTCCAGAGGAGAGGTGACTCCTGCCTTGGTGAGTATACCAAGTGCTCTAGCCTAAAATCATGGGGTTGTAAAAACGGAGCAGCGACTCCTGCCTTGGTGGGTGTACCAAGTGCTTTAGCCTAAAGCCACGGAGTTGTAAAAACAGAGTGGTGGCTCCTGCCTTGGTGGGTATACCAAGTGCTTTAAAGCCTAAAATCATGGGGTTGTAAAAACGGAGCGGTGGCTCCTGCCTTGGTGGGTGTACCAAGTGCTTTAGCCTAAAGTCATGGGGTTGTAAAAACTCCTACTCGATGTGGCAGATTTAGAAGCTCCTCAAAGAGGATCAAGTGGTGCTTACACTTGTGGCGTGAAAGGGTTTCTCTTCTTTGCTGCCCAACCGCAGCAGACAAATGATTAATGATGAACTCATTAAGCACCACTGATTAAATACTTAAATATCAGTCATTAGATAATAATGATATATTAATAATTTATATCAAGTATTAATTATATAGAACAATTAATTATATATTACTTAATAATTAATAAAATAATAACAATAAATACAAATTAGGAGTTCATTGAATAGCCCTGATAGCTGGGTTTGGGGAACAGAGAGAAAGTAGTTTTGGGGGGCAGGGGTGACAAGGCCCCCAAATGGGCCCTGCTGAGGGGGAGCAGTTTGGGGAGCGATTGGGAAGGAGGGGGAGGATCGCAGAGGGGAGTACAGACCTTTCCATCCATCCTGCGGGCAGGTTAGCGTAGGAGGTGCCTAGGAGCGGCTTCCCAAAGTTATCTCTCCTGGGCAGGGCGGTCAGGAGAGCAGCGAGTGGGAAGGCAGAGACAGGCAGAGGCAGAGAGAGAGGGGTGACCCCGGCCCGGCGGGCCCGGCGGGGGAGTCTCCCAAGCAGAGGCGGCTCGGCGGGAGGCCGGAGCGGTTAGGAGCAGAAGGGGGAGAGGCGGGCGGTTGTTAGTGAGAGAGCTGCGCTTGGCGTCCCGGGACCCCGCGGGGCCCTTACTTGCACGTCTTACTGTTCCCCTGGCACTCGAAGTTGTCGAACAGGCACTCGGCTGTGTTGCACAGCTCGTCGCACTGGTGGTTGATGCGATCCCAGCAGGGCAGCGGGGAGGAGCAGTTGGCCCAGGGGTCCTCCATGGTGAGCGAGCAGTCGCCCCCATCCCACTGGCAAGCGTGGCTGTTGCAGTCCTCGTCGCAGACCCCGTCGCGGGCCTTGTCAGCGCAGTGCCGGCTCAGGCAGGTGGGTGGGGGGCCGGGGGTGGGCCCAGAGGAGGAGAACTCGCACTGGCTGCCCCAGAAGGACGGGGGGCAGCGGCAGGCGTAGTAGGGGGGCTCCTTCTGAGGGGAGCAGCTGCCCCCGTGCTGGCACGGCCTGCTGGCGCACCCCGTCTCGCAGTCCTCGGGCCGGGGGCAGAAGCAGCGGGGCCCCAGGGTGGTGTGGACGCACTGCTCTCCCTTCTTACACTTCATGTGTCCACAGGTGCTCTGACACCTGGCCCCCGAGAAGCCCTGGGGAGAGAAAGAGGAGGTGAGGGCCAGCACGTCTCCTGCCACTTCTAAGGACCAGGCGCCTACCTGATGCTAAGAGGGGGAAAACCCCCCCGGGGAGTTCTGGGGGACCAGCGGCCTCCAAGGCCTCTGAGGGCCGCCCTGGAACGCCGCCAGGCTCTTTCTAGGTGGCTCGACTAATGGAGAGGAAGGCCGGCGTCGGCCCCGAGGGGCCAGATTCTTGGCTCAGATTCACGGGGGCCCCTCGGTCGTTGCTGGGCCTCCACCAGCTCCACTTTACTGAGACGACCGCCTTTAGCAGAGGCAAGAAGTTTCCCAAGGTGCAACGCGAGTGCCGGAGGGAGGCTCACTCCACTGTGTCGGAAATCCCTCTAAATAAAGATTCGGCGGCGGCGTAGGAGAAGACCAGGCGGAAGGGCAGGAGGAGAACCCCGAGTCCCAAAGCACTTACCGGAGGGCAATGGCAGATGAAGCCGTTGGGCATGTTGCTGGCAACGGCGCAAACGCCTCCGTTCAGACACGGCATCTGGGGACAGACATCCAGGAAGGTCTCGCAGTGTCGACCTGAAAGGCAAAGACTGGGGCTTCAGGAGGTACCTTCAAACGGCCCCAAAATCGAACGGGGAAGGGTCGGGCCGTGCACTAGATACAAATCTGGGGAATGGAGGGAGGGAAAGAGGACGCCGCGCTAAACTCCGTCCTCGTGAAGAAGGAAGGAGGAGAGAACGCAGAGCCAGAGACCGAAGGATCGTGGCTCAGAAGGGTCGGGAAAGACCAAGATGAGACACGCTGCCGATTCTCAAGATGCAGGGGATCACTTCATAAACCACCTCTTCCTATACTGACTAACACTCTGCCGGACTAAAAGAGATTGTGTCCCTCCAAAAAAAGAGGGGGTGTTTGGATTGGAATAGGCACGCGGGCCCTGACTGTTTTTAGAGAAATATAACCTCAGAATCTTAATTAAAAAAAAAAAAAACAGACCAAGATTCATCTAATCTAACCTCTACATGAACAAGAATTCCCTCCACACTGACAAGAGAATATTCAACTGTCTCAAGAAGGTTCTTAATGCCTCACTGGAACCCCAGTTCCATATCCCCGACTACTTTTTGGACAGCTCCACCTGGATGTGTTTCTGACGCCTCAAATTTGACATATTCCAAACTGGCATCACCCGCTTCCCTCCTTAAGCCCTTCTTAAAGATGCCCTTTTGCTTTTGATGGCACTCCCTTTCCTCTCGGTCATCCAAGCTTTCAGTTTCAGTCATTTTTGGTCCTTTTGTCTTCTCCACAAGGAATCCCAGGTATTGTCAATTTGACCAGCTTTAAAAGGCCTCTTAGATTTGTCTTCTTCTCTCTCCTAACAATAGATCTCCCTTAATTTGGAACCCCAGGTCTGAATATCTAGTCTATTGTTAGACACTTCTTATGGGGGAAAACTGACCGTTCCATTTAGAATTCTCCAGCCCTGTTTGCTAAGCCTACCAAATAACTAATCTTAAACATCTTATTAATTTATCTTAAAACACACTTTGGGACACCTCCCAAGGTAATCCTGGCATTTAAGATCTTCAATAATTGAGTTCCAACTGACCTTCAGACACCACTCCTCACATATTCTCTTTCTGGTTAAATTAGACTAGGAGCTGTTCCTGTATGATCTCTTGCTTTTCTGTGACATCCCATTGCTTGGAATGCACTTCTTCCTCATCTCTCCTTGTTAAAATCCCTCTCTTACTTACTCCAACATCACCTTAACCTTGGTCGTTTCCCCCTCTCTCAACCCTGAGTTATCCTTAAAGAGTTATTTTCCTCCTCAAAATTTCCTAAAGAGTTTTGTCTACATCTTTCCTACAACTTTATCACATTCTTCCCAGGATCACGCATATCCAAATCCATGTTATCTGCCCCCTAGCATACTATGGGCTCCTTAAAGGAAGGGGAACTGTGCCATTTTTTAAAATCTTGGTAACCCTGGTGCCATGTACACAGTGAGAGCTTAATAAATGTTTTGTGGACTTTGAATGGCTGATTCAAGTCTATGCAACAAGGCTGCCCTTCTGCTGGCTTTCTTGGACCAGTAACCCTTTGGCAATGATGGTTAGCAGCTCCCAAAAGGAGGAAAGGACCAGGTTAACCTGCGCCACTGTCCACCCTCAAGATGCAATGTATTTCAGGATGGATTCTGTAATATTGGGATAATAAAGGATGTTAATGAGGAGGCTACTGTGGTAATATACTTTGCTGGATGATCACAAAGTATTTTCAGCTCTCCTCTTTGAAGGGTACAAGAAGTGACCATTTCCATAACAAGGGACCAAAGGAGCTCAAGATGGGGGTTTGGAAGATGGTTGAGCTTAAGCCATGGGACTCCATCAGTCGGTTTCTCAACCATGGGCGCAGTCTTATGTTGCTGAGTCTGCTCTGGTGGCCCTGACATCCTCCTTCCAGGATTTTGGAGTATAGAAAAGGGGAGGATATTATCTAATAGTGTGAAGGTATTCAAAAACTCAATATGCTTTCACTAGAGTAAACATTGGAATAAAATAATAGCATGTTGCTGCCTCATTAAATCAATAATAAGGTAATAAATAATAAAAGGAAGGTAATAAATCATTACCTTCCATTAAACTCCCTTATTCATATCATCACACCTTTAAAAATACCATCCACTTACTCAATGAGCATTTATTAAGTACCTACTATGTGTAAATCATAGGATAAGGAGCTACCTTCCAGAAGCCTATATGCACTAACAAAAGAAGACAGGTCTACATGGCAAATACCTATAAAATACTGTCAAATAGGGAATGTGCTCAAAGGGAAGTATGAAGTGCTATGAGAATTCAGAAGAGAGAGAGAATACTTCTGAGGTTAGGGAAAGCTTCCTGAAGAAGGCAGCATCTGAGTTGGGCACTGAAGGATTTTTAGCAGGTGGAAATTTGAGGAAAAAACATTTGGGTTAGAGCAAAGGGAAAACAAGACTGTGGAGGCAGGTAGGATCTCAGAATACTGATGAACTCATTTTGCATGAAGCCTAGTGTACATGGAGGGCAGCAATAGAAGACAAGGTTGGAGAAAGGTGAAGATCCTTAAATGCCACACAAAGGTAACCAGCTTTCATTCAATAGGCAATGGGAAGGCAGGAAAGATTTCTTTGTAGAACAGGGATTTTATCAGACCTATTCTTTTGAAAGATACTCCAGCTATGCTGGCATGGAACAGACTGGAGCAAGAAACTCTTGGGGGAAGAAGGAACCAATTAAAAAAACCTCCTAGTATAATTTCAGTGAACTATGAGAAAAAGAATTAGTGTAGGGGCAGTGGTAGTGGAAAAGACAGGGCAGACGTTGAGCAAGGAAGATCTATAGAATTTAGTAGCATTGGTCCAAAGGAGACAAATATTACTTATTTTTACTTTCATAAAGGTAGAATTAGTAGAAAAGAAGAAGAAGATGACCAGGTTTGAGGGACAAGATGATGAGCTCAGTTCTAAGATGTACAGAATCTAAGGTGCGACTCACCAGTGAAGGTGCTCCGGCAGACGCACGAGTAGTTATTGATGAGCTGGATGCAGTCCAGGCTGCCCTCAGAGCTGCAGGGGTTGGAGAGGCATTCATTGATGTCCCCTTCACAACGCTCACCAGCAAAGCCGGGAAGGCAACGGCAGGTGTAGCCCCCAATCTTATCCACACACTGCCCACCATTGAGGCAGTGGGGGCCTCCTGCGTCCGGGGCACAGTCATCAATGTTTTCTTCACACCGTAGACCTGCAAGAGAGAGCATAAAAAAGAAGCCAGAGTGACCACACTGAGCATTATTTTTGGGCAAAGGGTCAGTTATTTTTCTGACCCTTTAAGAGCTTGCCAGATTTTATAACTCATCCCTGGTGGGGACTTTTAGATTAAGGATTAGAAACCTGCTTAGCCTCAGCTATCAATTACCACTTTGTGGAAGAGATTCTTTTGGTATCTATCAGCAAACTTAGGGGAAAATGGAATGAAGAGACCTCCAAGGCCATGCAGACCAAATGTCCCCTCATTCAGAGAGGAGGAAGGAAGCCCAGTGACTCAACTAGTTACTTGACTAGTGAATGGCAGCTCAGGATAAAAACAGGGTCTCGGTTCTTACTTCTAAGTATGGTGGCTAGCCAAGCACTGTGGTTAAAAAATAAACACACTGCTGGAAATTAAATGGTGAGGAAAGAGGTGAATGAATTCCTTGGACAGAATAAGGGGAAAAGAGTTTCAATCTTCTCAGGGGCCACAATTAGAGAGTGGGCACTCAGGCCTTAGGGAGAAAGCAAATCTAAAAGATATGGGTTCTCCTAGTTTGGTCATTGTCTTTATCTTCACTATTAATGCTTACTGAAAACCTACTGTATGTAAAAAGTCGCTGTACTAAAGGATGGTCTGAATAAGACCATTTCATCTCTGGATAAGGTCTTTGTAGCACTAAGTCCCTAAATATTCCAAGTGCAGTGCCTTCCAGGGCTCAGAGGTGATGTCACCCAAAGCTTCTTAAGGCAATGCCAGCAAAGAATAAAGTCTGGAAGATGCCACGAAATTGGAAAGGCTTCAGGTACAGGCCTGGGGATGTGCTGGGATATCTGATGCCCAGGGAAGTTTCTATAAGCCTGGAGAGGCTCAGCATTGGTTAGCCATTGTGGGATGAAGTTGGTTTGGTTTGATTTGTGGGGGGTGTGATGTGTAATTTACTCTCAAAAGACCATTAGCTACATGACATCTGGGAACTACTGAGGCATTCTCTTTAGGGGTAACAAAATAATTTTTACCAAAATCATTGATTTGAAGGTGCACTGAAATGCTTTCAGGGAACTACAAAGCTCTGGCATCAATCCCATTCTTTCCATGCACCTATCTGCCAACATGGTAGCAAAACATGGAAACCAACCACTTTCCAAGAAGCAAAGATGAAGATTAGCCAGAAGGCAATGGAGAGGCCCTTAAGTGTTGTGAGCATGTTGCAACATATGACTGATGAAGGAGCCCAAAGAAGAATAGAAATTAAACATGTCATCAAGGAAGTGTAGGAGAGAAAAACAAGAGGAGCCAGTCATATGGCAACAATGAGGGACAACAAGCATGGAAAGGCACAGCACTCTCCTGCAGGCTGGTAGCAGATCCATCCCCATTGCCCCCCCTTTGATGAATTTTTGGAGGGCATGGACAAGAGTGTCAGAGAAGGGTAGGTATGGATGGATTAGAATCTGTATCATCAAGGGGAGCTCCTGATTTGATGAGATCCCGGATCTACTGGAGTATGCAGTCTGAATTCTCCCTTCATAACACTCATCAAATGAGATAATATTTATTAAGGGCTCAGTACAGTTCTTGGCAAGCAGGAGGTTTTATATAAATGCAATGTCCCTTCCTTCCTTATGTAAAGATGGTATTAACTCTTCCCTGCCTATTTTTAGATTTAATCACCAAAAGCATATACACCCACTT
Organism: Gracilinanus agilis; assembly: GCF_016433145.1. Classification (NCBI taxonomy): domain Eukaryota; kingdom Metazoa; phylum Chordata; class Mammalia; order Didelphimorphia; family Didelphidae; genus Gracilinanus; species Gracilinanus agilis. Next base: position 472,296,528 of record NC_058133.1, read on the forward strand.
ATCCTTAAATATGGGGAGGTCTGTGACCCATATGTGTGAAAGTGGGTGACGAATCAGAATTGACTTAAGCAAAGCTTTAGCTGTAATTGGCCCACGTAAAGCAGAAGGAAGGCACAGGAAATGATGAAAAGAAATGGTCTTTAAAAGTGGAAAGAACTTCCTATCAGAAGGTATTTCATCTTCAACTTGACCCTGAAGGATCTCTGGCTGAGGACTGCTTTCTATTAGGACTACCATGTGGGTGAGTGAAAAAAAACTAACTTCCTTTCCCTGACTTGTTCTGGAGGTACTTAGTCTCCAGAGAGGCCCCTTGTCTTGGAAGACAATGGCTAAAACCCTTGTTTAATTTACCTTTTGGCCCCCTTTGCTGGGGCCTCTGAAGCCCTGCCTGGTTTGGACCAGGTTGGAGTAAATATCTACTCTCTCTGATTTTCTTACTTTCACTCTTTCTCCTTTTATAAATAAACTACCATAAAAAAATCATTTGGAATTGAGTAATAATTTCTGGCAACCACACTTATAAATTTAGTCCAACCCTTTTATTTTTACCCCTGACATTCTACCTCTTACACTTAGAAACAGCAATGTGGGTCAAGGCAAGCCAATCATCCATCTAAGTTTCATTTAATTTGTACTCTGTGTGTATACATAGACATATATGTGTATAGCATATGTACACAGATCCATGTACATATTATCTCCATGTACATACAGACACACATATACAGCTATATGCATGCCCTGTACAGATGGCCTGGTGTAGTAGACAGAGAAGACTTGGGTCTGAATCCTACTTCTTGGACATATTGGCTATGCATCTCTGGAAATGTCCCTTAACCTTTTGGTATTCTAGAAAAATCCTCTGTCTATAAGCAGCAGAGAAAGTATTGACCTACACAGGGGAGAGGAGTTTTCCCACAACAATGAAATCCTAGGTTTAATTCTTCTCCCTTTTGCTTCATGAATCTAACCTTCATGTCCCAAATCACAAAACGGCCTTATTCTTTTTGTTCACAGTCCTTGAATTCCTCAGGCTTAACTAGGTATGTGGCATGGCCATTACTTCTCTGGGTTTAGCTTTTTAGGTTGTTCAGTGTTCCAGGAGCTCCTGAAACCAAAGGGATCACTCGTGCTCGAGAATCATAGGTTCCATTCCCATTCTTACGTGCTTTGTATTAGCAAAAACAACAACAACAAAAACAACAAAAGAAAAAACAAAAACAAAAAAATAAATAACAAATAATGGGACAGAAAAACTTGACAATGCTATAGTAATACAGGAAGAACTATTTTTAATGAAAGATAAACTATGTAAGAAACTGGCTGTTGTTTATATAGAAGGATTAGATGGGGTAATTATTTAGAATTCCAGACTATGGAATAAGGATCAAAAGGCAGAACGCCCAAAGCTCAACATTAGAAAGGTATTCAGACGACATCTGGCTTAATCCTTCACCCAGGGCAGAGATCCCATCTGTAGTATCCCTGACTGATGGTTCTCACAATTTAAGAGTTCTCCACCTCACAAGAAAACAGCTCAGATGAGAAAGTCCCTCCTTACATTGAGCCCCAATCTATTGCCACAGAAATATCATCCCTTGGATTCTAGATCTACACAGATCAAGTTGCCCCATTTTCAAAGGTCATGATCCCAAGAGTAGCCATGAATGGGTCAGTGCTAACCCCCAAAACAGTCTTGAGTTGTGTTCTTGGTTTCTGACTATTCAACATTTTTAACATTGTTTTGGATGAATATCCATATATATTCATATATATTCCCTAAATCATTTATTATGTGTGATGAATATCTATCCATATCTATCTATCTATCCATATATTTGTCCATATATATGTCCATGTATATCCATATAAATGTGGGTACATTTTATATATATGCATATATATACATACACACATATATATGTAGGTATAGCCAATATAAACATCCACATATAGATGAATGTGCATATATATATATATAATATATACATATACATACAGTGTATTTATCAAATTTGCAGATGGCACAAAGTTGGGAAGAATATTTAATATGTTGGATGCCAGAGTCAAGATCCAGAAAGATAGCGATAGGATAGTTCTCAAAGTCTGTTTAGGGGTCCCCATGGAATCCCTGAGACCCTTTCAGGGCTCTGTGAAGGTCAAAATTATTTTCCTAATAATGCATTTTGGCTTCTAATGTGGTAAAATATCAGTAGATATAGCTCATGTAGAAGTAAAGCTCTGTGGAGTCCTCAGTGATTTTTAAGGATGTAAAGGATCCGTCCAAAGGCCAAAAAACTTCAAGAACCACTGGACGAGAACAATGAGTCAGTTCTTACTTCACAGAGTTAAACAAAGTTCTATACTAGGGTTCAAAAAGAAACTTTGCAAGTACAAGATAGAGGAGTTAATTTGGATGAATTATAAACTCAACATAAATTGACAGTAGGACAAGGAAGTCAAAATAAAGTAAACTAGGTTGCATAAAGGAAGACCACAGCCAGCTAGGCTTCATCACTCTGGCCCAGTCAGAATACCGTTGGAGCACGAGGGTTCGCCCTGGAAGAAGGACTCTAAAAAGCCAAAAAGCATCCAGAAGATAGAGTCTAGATCAGTGATTCCCAAAGTGGGCGCCACCGCCCCCTGGTGGCTGCTGCAGTGATCCAGAGAGGCGGTGACGGCCACAGGTGCATTTATCTCTCCTATTAATTGCTATTAAAATTAAAAAAAATTAATTTCCAGGGGGCTAAGTAATATTTTTTCTGGAAAGGGGGCAGTAGGCCAAAAAAGTCTGGGAACCATTGGGCTAGATCATCCAGCACCAAGCCCTACTAGGCTCAGCTAAAGAAAGTGGAGATCTTGAGCTACACATATCTGGCCTGGGGAATACTTAGAAGAGATATAGCTGTTCTCTTCAAATGTCTGAAGGACTCTCATATGAAGGAGGGATTAAATTACCTCTTAACTATGGGAATATATAACTGGGAACACTGCCATTTTAGGCTTAATATCAGGAAAAAATTATTTTCCTAACATCCTCACAATCAGTGACCCAAATGAGGAATGGCATTTCTCCTGAAGTGTCAGTTCCCCTTATTAGAGTTCTTCAAATAAAGGCTAGATGACCACTTACTGGGCATGTTGCAGAAGGGCTTTCTGTACAGGCATAGGCTGGCCCATATGGTCCTTCCAACTCAGATTTTAGGGATTTTATTTAGGGAAATACTTTGGGAGCCATCGTACCATCTCCCTTTAGTTTTCTTGTATTACCTCATTCTTCACAAAAATCTATAAATTAGGGTATATCAACGTGTGAATATATTTTAGTTTACCCCAAAAGTCAAACCAAGAAATTTCTGAGATGATAATAATCAAAATAAACTACTTCAGGGAATTAAGTCAGGATACATGACATTCCTCTTGGCCTGTTTTCCTTTGTTACCCAAGCAAAAAAATTGCCTGTTCTCTTATGCTTCACTTAATGCATTGATCAGAACAAATATTCTTGTGCTTTGTGAAAACATGTAGATTTCAAAATACTCTCAGTGAGGAAGATCTGATCCAAGATAAAACAAACAAGTAAAAGCAGAGAGTAGATGATGCATGGAAACCAGGTCTTTCCTTAACATTCATGCCTGGGTCTAAACTTCAACCTTATGGAATTTGTAGAATTTTTTAATGTTTTCCATTCTGTTTTTAAGGGAATTTTGGACAGGTCCTCTTTCCTTAGTTCTTAAGGCATCAAAAGGGGAAGAATTCCTAAAAGTCATAGCAGAGCTCCCTAAGAGACTGCAGTTACTGTGAGGGGGAGAGATCCATTCCATATCATACCTCGAGTGCCTGGTGGGCAGGAACACTTGAAATGGTTCACCAGGTCAATGCAAGTCCCTCCATTCTGGCATGGCTGGTATTGGCATTCATCTACTTCATATTCACAGTTGACACCTTGGTATCCTGGTATACACTGTTAGCAGGGGAAAAAAAAGGTTACTCATGGGATACAGAACCATTGTTACAGATCAGAGAAATTAGGGGAGAAATGTTAAACCTTTTCTTTAATAGAGTTCTTATAAGTTCCCACTCATTCAATTTGTTAAGGCATAGTCGGAGTCTCTATTGACATTTTACTATGTCCTTGCACAATGGGTGTTCATGAAAGAATCAAAAAACCTGGGTTTTAATTTGGCTCATTTTAATCACTCAATAAGAACTTACAAAGGAAGAAGAGGCAATGGATGTAGATTTTTTTTCAAGGAATTTGATGGAAAAAGAGAGAAAAAGGAAAAAAAGAAAAAGAGGGAAGAGATATTGAATGACACCTAGCAGAGATGGTAGGACCTAGTGAATGGATTTTTTTTAAAAGGATGGGGGAAACATGGACATGTCTGCAGGAACTAAAAGACAGTAGATAGGGAGAATGACCAATGGTTGCCTACTAAGTAAGTACAAACCAAAAATGGTGGGGGTGAAGGGGTGGGAGGCAGAGATTGAGGAAGTAAGGAGGACATTTCTTAGTAAAAGTGGCTAGCAATAGGATTTCTTTAGTGACTAAGCATAGGATATTTCCAGATGGATATCCAAGAAGGTCCCAAAGGTCTATGGAATGACCCCAAAGGTAAAGATTTGGATATGGAGTGAAACTGTAATATCTTGTCTGGGATTATGTTGGCACTGCAGGTAACTTGGTAGGATGATTAGGTACCAATGGAGGAGCCTATCCAGTTCAATAAGAACTAAGCACCTAATTTATGTGGAGCATTTTGCTAGGCAGTGGGAAAAATGCAAAGTTTAGACAAGACATCATTCCTACTCTAATGAACCTTAAAGTCTAGTAACTATTAGTAATTCATGGGAAGCCAGAATAAATACAACACATTATCAATTCCTGGCCACCACAAAGAGGGCGGCTATAAATATTTTTGTACAAGTCTCTTTCCTTATTATCTCTTTGGGGTACAAACCCAACAGTGGTATGGCTGGGTCAAAGGGCAGGCAGTCATTTAAAGCCCTTTGGAGCATAGTTCCAAATTGCCCTCCAGAATGGTTGGACCAATTCGCAACTCCACCAGCAGAGTATTAGTGTCCCAATTTCATTATCAGTACTTTCTGTAAAAAACAAACTACTCTCAAATAAATTTTATCTTTATTTTACATTGATGAATTTAGTATTAAAGCAAATCTTGCACCCTTGTCAAAAAGCTGAGCAAAAGAGAGCATGGTTATTGTCTTGCCCACCTCACATCTATATCCTCCGACATAGTCTTTGCAAGTGGCTCCATGCTGGCAGGGATTGGAGGCACATTCATCCAGCTGTTCTTCACAATAGCTGCCCGTATAGCCCAGGGGGCATTGGCAATGGTGAGTGTTGCCAGCATCGATGCAAGTCCCAGAGTGTTCACAGAGGCGATTAACAGGCACTCCTATGGAAAACCAGAGTATAAGAATTGCATCATGGAAATGCATATAGCACAAGGCAAAGGCAGACTTAAAAAACAGCATATGATTCAAAACAGTCTAAAAATTCCATTTTATTAACACCTTTAGCAACTTCCTCATAGACCCATCTCATCTAACTCTGAAAACAGAAAATTATGAAAAAAGAGAAGAATTTATTCTCATTTCAAGCCAAGTAATGAACTGAATACCATCACCTTGGACATGGGGTAGCAGTGATGGCTGAAAAATCTAACAGACAATTTAGGATAAGAAAAACCTGATTTGAAAGACATGTTTTCACAGATGGGCAGATTTTTCATATACTATAAATGGTATCAGGAGAGTTAAATGACTCTATCATTATTTACATTTATATACTGCTTATACATAGTTGATGAAGTGGGTTTCATTTTAACAACCCTATTGTTGTACAAAATGGGAATATTTATTTCTATTTTGTTGGTGAGGAAATTGAAGCTCAGAGAGAATGTGAATTGTCCATGGTCATATGACTAGTAAATGCCATGGCTGAGATTTGTCTTCTGACTCCCAAGACCAAGGCTCTTTCCAGCACACTATCTAAGACATTAAAGATGGTACCAAGAAAAACATATGGAAGCTGTACATGGATCTTAAGAAGCTTAGAGGTTTCTTTAATGCTTCTTGTTTATACGATGCTATGGAAGTGTAGGAAGATCTCTTATCTGCTTCCTACAGAAGGACCAAAACAGGAAGTCCAAATCGATTTAATTTGGTAAATATTTACTAAATCCCTAAAATGTGAAGCGTACAATGCTAGGTTATTATGGTTCTAAAGATGAAAGAAGTCAGTTTCCGTTAGTAAATAGGAGAAACACAGAAATAAAAATAACTATAATTCAAATAATAAGATTATGATGCAAGAAAAGAGACATTATTTTAGATGAAAGGAATGAATAATAACCAACAGATAGTATAGAGCAGATATTCAGACTTATTCAATAACTGACTTCAACTTGATCTTTCCTAATGGTTAATTCTGTCCTGCCCTTATAAGAAACTCAAAATTTGAGTGATCACACCCAGATGCACTATATCTAAGGGCACCGAGAAAACTGAGATGTGACTGCTGTCACTGTTAGTGATACCTGAAAAACTATAGAGAGTGAACAAAGCCCTGCAGGACTAGAAAAGGGTAAATGTCCTGATTTTCAAAAAAAGGGAAGTGAATGAAGTCTAATCACTTTAGAGAAGTAAGTTTGACTTATTCATGGTAAATTATAGAATATATCATTAGAGGGATGGCTTATAAACACATGGAAAAGGTCCCAGGATCACAAATAAGCAGCATGGTTTCACCAAGAATAATTGATGTTAATGTCATCTCACTTTTTTTGGTGAGGCAAGATCACTAGATTCATAGGTGAAGGGAATGGAATGGATCCAGGTTATCAAAGATTTTTTGGGGAAAAAAACAAACAAGTAAGCAAGAGACAGTATAGTGTACCAGATTGAGAGATTCAGAAAGACCAGTCTTAGTAGAGAGTTTTCCCTCAAACAATGAAATGACAGGTCTAGTCCCTATCTGCATCTGATTTGACAAAGCATCTCATGCCATTGGCAGGGAAAAAAGGTGGAGTACTGTATGCTAGAAGATAGAAGAGTTTACTGAATTCTATATTGGCTGAATAGTTGAATCCAAGGAACAGTTTGCTTGGAAAGTCCCTAGAGCAGGGTCTCTGGGATCTGCCTTTGGACTTGGGCCACTAAGGTCTTTGTATCAATAAGAAAGATAAAATTATACACTGAATTTGCAAATGACAAAAAGCAAGGAGGAAAAGCTAATGTGTTGGATAACTTCCTTTGGTTAGACTATGTTCAGTTGTGGGCACCAGATTTTAAGGAAGAACACTGAGAATATGCAAAGAAAAGAGCCCAGCATGGTGAATAGCCTTGAGATGATGACAAGGTACAATGTTTAGCTAGGAGAAGAGAAGACTTTGCCAGGGCCAGGACAGCTATTTTTAGATGTCTGGAGAGGAATTACAATTATTCTGTCGGGCCTCAAAGGCCAGAATGAGGGATGATGGTTAAATTGGCAGACAGGTCTACCTAAGGAAGAACTTGAAAACAATTAGAGTTGCCTAAAATGGAATGGCTGTTTGTGAAGTCACAAGGTTCCCTCTCTAGACTCCTTGCCAGAGATGATGTTCAAGGGATTCTTCTATGGGAACACATGGCTCGGGAAGAACTCCTTCCCTCCTCTTCAAGCTACTCTTTTATCCTTTTGACTTGTGCCCTTATTCTTATAGTACAATTTTTCCATCTCTAGTTTCTCATCCTTCCATTCTTCCTTCCTACTCCACATGCCACACTCTTTGTACTAAAGACCTTTACTAGAATCACTGCCACCCACACCAGAAACCAGGACTCACCTCTGCGGGAAGCTGCCACCTCACAGGAGACATTGGGCACATCACAATAAGCACCTGTCCATCCCGATGGACACAAACACTGAGACTCTGCTTTTCTCTGAGTGCAGGTGCCTTTATTTTTACATGGTGACCGGCTACAGAGGTTTACAAGGGTCTGAAAGACACACACACAAATTCATACACACATAAATAAATGTCCAAGAAACTAAAAAGGAAAAGGAAGAAAGGGCAGGTACCAATATTCCACTGGAAGTAAAATGGTAGCAAGTATGGCCAGGGATTCTTTCACCTGAGCCTCATTTTGCCAGAAATTCCCACCCATTCTGTTCTGCCAGATAGGTTTCTTCCTTTCCTAACTATTGGGAGCTGTTACGGCCCTACGCAAATAGCAAAGATGCTCATCAAAATCAGGCTGTTGCATACACATTTAATATGTTAAGTGCTATTTGCCATGGGTCCTAGAAAAGGAGTCTGGATGAGGACATGGATTTCTATCTTATAGGGGGTTTTCTTACAGGGAGAAGAGAAACAAAGATGTAAAGACCTGTATTAATTTTTTTTTAACATTTCACTCAGAAATGAATTTGGTTTAAAGATTTTTTCTATATCCCTCAGTATAACTAAAGATAAACCTGCACATGATAAAACCAGAGCTTGCAACCTTTGGTTTGAACCACTTATGTTGCCTTGTCTATACATTATAATTAGTCAGTTTTATCTACAAAACTTTTAAATTTAATTCAACTTTTATAGAGATGGTGGCTTCTGTGCCTGAAACCTTTTCTACTACTTCTGGTAAAGACCACATCTTCTTACTATGCAATTTCTTAAAGACTTCTGAGAAAAGATAGTGATACAGCCTTTTTTGGTAGCCTTTTCCAGTATTTCAACCCTAACAGGAAGCTCTACTGATGGATAACCTACATTCTTACTCAATAATATTAAAGCCCATTCCCTTCAATTCAGTTGAGATGAAGAACAGCTGATCACCATGACTATAATAACCTTTTGCATTCTCTAAATATAAAGCATCTTAATTCAATCTTTAATTTATTCTCACAGCTCCCTTTTCTGGCTAAATGGATCCACAAATAGCCTCCAGACTCCTTTCCTAGTCTTCATTGAAATGTTATTGTTCCTTTTCACTTGTTTCCACTGTACAACAAAACCTAACATTTTTTGGGGGGGGATTATATGCTAAGTTTATAGGAACTGCTAACTCTTGCCATCAAGCAACTGCTCTCTTTGGAAGAGATTTTCAGAATCACTCTCCAGAAGAAGGGTTTCCATTCTGCTTTAGGAATAAAAATGACTTTAGGGTATCAAACTCAAGTGGGGGTTCTTAGAAGGGGCTGATGTGAAGGTAGGTATTAAATAAGAGTGTGTACATGTAGGAGGCGATGTTAGTTTTACCTGACAGTTTTTCCCTGTGTAGCCCAATGGGCAGTTGCAGCGATAAGTCCCCAGGCCATCAATGCAGGTGCCCTCATTCAGGCATGGGTGGGAGTTGCACTCATTGATCTCATGAAGGCAGAAAGGGCCAGTGAAACCCACCGGGCACAGACAAGAGAAGGAGTTGATGCCATCTACACACGTGCCGCCATTGAAGCAAGAACTGAGACAAACATAGAAGACAACCATCAAACTGGTAACAAGGACACCAGAGTCTACTCATGCCACTGATGGATATTCTAAAATCCACAGAGTCTAAGGGGAGTAAAGCCCTATGATATTCCCAAACTTGCGTTTCTTTTCATGTATTCCTGGATGGAAAGTCCAAAAGCCTGGGAGCCAGTATCATCTCTACCATTGATCAAGGACACTGGAAAGCTCTTGAAGAACACTTGGTTTTCCAGTCTTCTCTTCAGTATCTTTTCAGTCATTAAAATTTTTTATTTTAGTGAAATTAATACTTTTGAAAAAGACTAGAGTGAGGGCCCTGGACTTTACATTTCTGTATTATAACCACAGAATAGCTGAGGTGAAGAGCTTATTTATGCAATTCCCAATGAAAGAGTGATTTAAATGGCTTTCCATTCAAGTTAGAACAAAGGGACAAGAAGCCAAGAGGTAGATAAATAAGTAAGGACAAGAGTCAAAGGCTCATCCTGTTTCCTAATGAATTCTTATTTCCACTTTTAAGATATAAAAGGTTGTACTTATTAATTATCTAAATGCCTGAAACTTTAGTGAGAGACTTGAGAAGTGGTGGTGAAACCCAGGTGAATGTCTAATTCTCTTCCCCAGGAAATAAGATTGGTGACAACTTCTCGTCTTTCCCTTGTGTCCATAGGAAAGTCGATTCCTTCCTCACCTCTCAGTGCATTCATCAATGTTGTTCTCACAATGAGTTCCATCAAATCCAGCCTGGCATTTGCAGGTGTAACTGTTGACATAGTCGGAGCAGGTGCCTCCGTTCTTGCAGGGTTCACTCAGACACTCATTCATGTCTGTCTGACACCTATCACCGTTGAACCCCGGCAAACAAAGGCAGGAGAAGGTGTTTACTCCATCTACACAGGAAGCACCATTCTGGCAGGGATCTAAAACATTGAACACAAGTATGTGAAAACTCCCACCATGAGAAGCATCCATGGGTCACTGGCCCTTTCTTTACACCTGAAGTAGAAGCCTTATGAGTGAGCTACTTAAGGACCCAAAAGGATCAGGTGAAAATATTTCTATAAAAGAAACACCAGGCATTGGAAACTATGAGCAAAGACCAAAAGACTAGCTCAATTCTCCTGGCTTAGGAGGTCTTCCTTCTCCTGATTTTAGCTTTTATCTAGACTACATATCCAAGCTTTCCCATCTGATATGCTGATGCTTGGCTCTCCTGGAAGCTGCTGATTTTTTGTAAGCTAGGGGAAAAAAAGCATTATTAGTTCCAGCCTGGGCAAAATGATTTTCCCTGTTCCTTTCTCTCCAAGGACATGGAAGCTCTAACTGTTTCCTTCTAACTGTTGGTATGAAAACCAACATAGTCTGGTCAAAGAACTGGGCGGGGGGGGGGGGGAGATTAGTAAACAGTTTTATAAATTCATATGGACTCATCAATAAATATGGCAAGGGAAATAGATACAAAGAGGTAGAAAACAGTCATTTCTCCAAAAGGAGTTTTTTTCCAGGTGGAGGCTGGATATAGGAATCTGTCCATGTGGAGCTTGTGGACAGAGCTCCATCCACTGTGCCACTGGCTGCCTTTTATATTCATGCATAAGATTACCAACTGTTGTTTAGCTGTTTTTCAGATGTGTCTGATTCTCAGTGACCCATATGCAGTTTTCTGGGCAAAGATACTGGAGTAGTTTGCCATTTTTTTCTCCAGCTCATTTTACAGATCAGGAAACTGAGGCAAACAGGGTTAAATGGCTTGCCCAGGGTCGCAGTTTTGAACTTGGGTCTTCCTGACTCCAGGTCTATCGCTCTATCTACCTGGCTCCCTCCAACACAGGATTCAACAAGAGGCAGGCACACAGCACCTCGAAATAAAGTTATCTCCTACAGTACTTCTTCTACATACAGAGCTCTTTAAAAAAACTCTCATGATTTATAGGAAACTGTCCCAAAGGCTTCTTAATCACCTCATATCCCAAATCAATCAATAGACAAACATTTATTAAGTGCCATCAACATATCTGTCCCTTTGCTCAGACATGACAGAGGGAGGGGGGACAGAAAGGCAGGGCAGAAAGGGAAGACAACATGCATATAAGTATCTATAAAACATATATTGGGTATGACCAGATTTAATTGTTTGCCAGTTCTGGGAGGGGGAAGGAAGGAGGGAGGGAGACAATTTGGATCACATCACTTTGAAAAACTTATGTGGAAATTTGTTATTAAAATAATAAATTAATTATAAATAACATCAATTAATAGAATAATAAAATTAATGAAAGAAGAATTAAAAAGAATTTATTAACTATTAATAATTAGAAGATTGATTAATTATTAAGTAATAACTACTTAAAAGAAATAATAATAAATAGAAATAAAATAAAATAATATCCATTATAAATAACAAATAGAAACCAAATAATAAAATAAAATAATAACATTAATTATAAATGATAAATATAAATTAAGTAATACAATAAAAATAAATAAAAATGGTAAAATAAATATAATTTTAAATAAAATATTATAAATATGAAATCAATAATATATAAAATCAATAATTTTAAATAATTAAAAAATTAAAAACCATATACTAGCTTCAATAGAACAATATGAGAGAGAGGGAGAGAGAAGAGGAAAGAGATCACCTCCACGCACTGCTCTATACATTTCCCTCCCCGCTGTGGAAGTGGCACACTCACTAGCCAGGCAGTCGTCGATGTCTTCTTCACAGTCCACACCAGTGAAGCCAGGGAGACACTTGCACAGGTAGCTGCCTTCCGTGTTATGGCAGAGACCCCGGTTCATGCACGGCTTGGAGACACACTCATCAATGTCCACATTACACCGCGGCCCTGGAAACACAGAAGGGGCAAGCCTTACCAACTCTGGGCTCTCTATGCCAGCTGGGGAGCATGAAGGAAGCAAAGTCTAAGGTTCCCTCCAGGTCTGTGCACTTGGACCACTAGGGGGCCCTCGATGCACGGGTGATGGTGGACCAAGCGTCAGTTACCAGCTCCAGCTTTGGTCTTGTGTTGGGATGCTGGAGGATGCTGGAGGGCTTCAGTGGATAAGGAATTTCATTCAGCTCGAGGTTCCCACCTCTGCCTGAATTTGAGACTGACTGCTCACGGAAATTGGTTTTCTCCATGCCCATTAAGCTGGACATCCATCTCACCTTGCCAGCCAGGAGCGCACAAGCAGGTGTAACTCTCGAAATTTGGAGATTCCTGGCAAATGGCAGCATTTTCACAAGGATTGGGGTTGCAAGGGGCCAGCACCGTCTGACAATTCTTGCCTGTGGGAACCAAACCAAAGTGATCATGTGGAAATAAATAGGTCAGAAGAGCAGACAATTTGTCCTTTTGGCATCGGCGACATTTTCAGATAAGCAGGTTTTCTTAAAATATGGATGGAAACATCTGTATCCACTGACTCTATCCAAAACTGAAGGCTAGAAAAACAAAGGAGGATGCGGATGGGGGTCTCCACTTCCACCAGAAATAGTATCCACACAAATCCTCTTTTGTTGAAGAAAACTATTTGTGATACTTTATCTTGTTTTCTAGAGTTAGTCCCAGAAATTCTCCTTTTAGTGACAGAAGGTCTATAATATGGGAGAAGGCGGTGATGGGAGCATGAGAGGGGGAAAAACTTAGCAGGTATAGGAGGAAATATTTAGGGGAGAAACAATTGCTATACTTCTATGACATACCATTATTTCAGAGCTCTTTGGTTCTCATGTAAATTCAAAGGAACTAAAGCTTTCGACTTAGTTTATGGAATGCTGAGCATAAACATCTAATAAAAGATTTAGAACAAAAAGTTTCTCTCTTGGGTATTGCATTTGCCAAAATCAAGTCATAACTAACTCAGACTAAAATCTCAGCCAAATTTTACATTCCAATCAGAAGAAAAAAAATACCTTTCAGAGATTTTGACTGAAATTTCCAGTCTGATGCTGCATCAGACTGAAGGGTCAAGTTATCTAAGTTTTTGAAAAAGCAGACTGTTCCATTACTAGTCACAGAGAACCAGAGTCAATTAGAGATGAATGTGACCATATGCCAGGCACCAGAACTTTAATATGCTTGTGGTTTTGGTCAAATGTAATCCCTCTAGGATCACACACAGGATATAATTTAATGTGGATCTTATCTACAGCCACAACATAAACAAATATCTCTCTAGTATCTGAGCAATTCAGTGACAAATTGAATGTTCTCCAAATTAGCTGTAGGTGCCCCTGAGTTATATACACAGTTATGTATATTTATAGTTTCCTTTGCTGCCAATATAGACGGGTGAAGAGCAGAATAGAGACCCCAAATGTCAGACTTTTCCAACATCAAACTAAAGGACACAGCAACTAATTGCAAATAGGAGAAAAGGAAGAGCGTTATGAATGATGCTAAGTTTTCAACAAGAAACAGATACAGAGAAGAGAGGAAAAGGAGTCAGTTGAGGAGTTCTGAAGGGAGATGATAACTTTGGGTTTGCACATGAGAGTCCTTGGGAGACACTAGAAATGAGAACCACCAAGAACACTGAAATAATGAAAAGCATAAATTTGATTTTGGAAACATCTGGATACTGGATGCAAACTGTGCCATTATTTTAAACTGCTGCCTTTGCAATTCCCTGGACAAAAAGCTTCCCTGCCTCTACAGTGGGAACAATGATATAAAATAGCTACATTTAACACAGGGTGGTCCACATGCGTTCTTCCTTGCTGTAGGTCTTCAAGGGAAGGCAGGAAAACCAACTTGCTGGGAATATTTGAGAAAAAGATTCTCACTCAATAGGAATCAGACTAAGTGAAGTCCCTTCTAACTCTTTAGAGTTTGGAGTTTACAATTACAAAAGACAACAAGGGCACACGGGAGGTCCCCCCCACATCAGGAGAGGGCACAGTGTTTTCTATGGATCTCAGGATCCAGTCAATGAGACCAAAGGAGGACAATTTGAGTAGTCTTTCTTTAGTATTTGACACAAGAGATAACGTCACTGATAATGGAGTGCTATAAATGATATTATGGAACCAAGTACCTTTTCTCTTTTAACATGGACCTGCTGGTCACCCAAAGAACCCACCTGTATATGGAAGGATACAATGGCAAGTGTAGCCACTAATGTCATCGGTGCATGTGCCTTGATTAAGGCATGGATTTGAAGCACATTCGTCAATGTTGACTTGGCAATGGTAACCTAAAGATGGTAGGAAATGAGAAAAAAATGACATTTAATATAAGTTTCATCACTCAAGTAAAATTCACAGTGTTGGTAAACTAGCAGTCATCCTAGAAACTAGAAAACTCTTTCAGGTTGCTAGAAAAGAAAAGGCACTCATTAAATGTGATGAGACACCAGTACTGCCTGTGCAATTCTTTAGTGGTAAGAGAGATTAATGCTGGATGGCTCAGTGGATGGAGAGCCAGACTTGGAAATGGGAAGTTCAGGGTTCAAATCTGACCCCAGACACTTCTTCACTATGTGACCTTGAACAAGGCATTTAACCCTCATTGCCTAGCTCTTATTGCTCTTTCTGCCATTAGAATCAAAACACAGTATTGAGTCTAAGATGGAAAGTATGAATTTTTTTTTTTTTTGGTTTTTTTTTTTTTTTTTTAAAGTGAGGAGATAAGTTTTTGTTTCAGGGAGATTTGGGGTCTTAAAGGTAATGGATGGTTTTTTTTAAACCCTTGTACTTCGGTGTATTGTCTCATAGGTGGAAGATTGGTAAGGGTGGGCAATGGGGGTCAAGTGACTTGCCCACGGTCACACAGCTGGGAAGTGGCTGAGGCCAGGTTTGAACCTAGGACCTCCTGTCTCTAGGCCTGACTTTCACTCCACTGAGCTACCCAGCTGCCCCCATGAATTTTTTTTAAAAGAGAGACTAATGCTTTTCCAAATAATCCCTCAGAAATGGTCCAAGAATATCATTAAATGTAGTAAACTTGATGCACTACTGAAAACCTCAACTTCTGAATCACATGGAATTTCAGAGCTGGAAGGGATGGACCTGAGTGGCCACTTGGCCCAACTCCTACCTTCAATGATTGAAGGCATCATTAAGGTGAGCAATAAAAAAACAGGGGTTGAGAGTCAAGATAGAAGACCTCATGTGGATGCTCTGCTTAGTTACTGCTACTCAAACTATGAGCCTCAGTTTATCCATTTGGAATGGTGTTTTTGTGGGGGGAAAATCTATAAACTTTATAATCTAAAGTGCTATATAAAAATGTGAGGTGTTTCTGCCTTCATTGTGTCACAGACTTTTCTATACTAAGAACCTGTTCAGAAGTGAAGGTTATAAAAAGTAAATTTATTAAATACATAACTGAACAAAGGTTAATATATTTGATTTACACTTCCTAGCTCAGATTCATTGTATTTCCCATTGTTCTGACATCCTTTTATCTCCAAAAGTCATAATATTCACTGCTTCTCCAAAATGATGGTTCAAAATCCAACTCCAGAAATGTGAATTCCTTTCTTCCAGAAAGAAAATGAGCAGTGAAGAGATCCCTTCTAATTTTGAAGACTCTGATTAGTGGGGTTTGGAGAGGAAGGAGTATAGACTGAGGGGAAAAGTATATGCCCCACATTTTTCAGTCTAAGGTGACAAAGTTTAGGACTGTGAGCTAGAATAAAATTTTGGGGTTTCTGAGTATCTGACAAGGAAAGTCTCATTCAGCTATGTAAAAGGACTCATAAAGATGAGATACTCATAAAATAGAAATATTTGTGTTTCAGAAATGAGAAGTTCTAAAGGGATTGATTACCACATAAAACTGGGAGGATTATCCCCTAACAAGAGGATTCTTTTGCAGTTATTTTTGCCCTATTTTTCCTATTGGACTATAAATTCCTTGCTGTGTCTTACATATCTCTGTATCCTCTATACTCTCTATTACAAAGACTTGCAGAGAAGGCATTCCAAAAATAAACACTGACTAAATTAGTCAACCTGGTTTCTGAATGATTAAGGATAGTAGGTCAGTAAAATACTAGAAAGCCTTTCTCTTGGGTTTTCCAAGAGGGAAGCTGGTGGCAGAAACAGAACAATGGGGACCCAAGAGTGAGTTATAAAGAACTCTTGAATAACTACGTTCCTAGAAAGCAAAGAGGTGATTATCTGAGAACATCAGAAAGTGAACAATGATTCCATTGTAGGAGGATGGAGAGCAGGATCCCCTGCCCTTGATATGCCAATGTACTTTAAATACACTTGACCTTCACTTTGCTCTCGCTGAATTGTCCCTGCAAGCTACCAATAAACATTGTAGGTCTCAGGAGAACTAGCCAGTGAAATCTAAACCCTGTTCCTGTTCCTTCCACAAAACTGACTCCATACACCATTCCATCCCAAACCAGGCAGAAATGAGCCCTTTTGTTTTCACCTTTAAAGCCTGGCTTGCAGGAACACCTGTATCCATTCACCAGATTGTCACAGGTTCCTCCATTCTGGCAGGGGTTGGAAAGACATTCATTTTTGTCCACCTCACAATTGGTGCCAACCCAGCCTGCTTCACAGAGGCACTTGTACCTGAAAGAAAACCACACAATGTGCTTGAGAAATCCCTGCTTCTGATTGTAAGTTACAACTGGCACATAACCCTAAGCTAATGAAGAGAGGGAAAAAATAAGCTTGTCTAATCTCATGGACTACAACTATAACAACAGAATTAAAATCAAACCAAAGGGAATGGAGGCTCTCTAAAGGCACAGAAGCAAATGTTTTTCTGTTTTCTCAGTCTGGAAGACATGCCCTTTACAATGCATCCATTACAATAATGTAATTCCTATCATTCTCTCTCCCCCTCTTCCAATTTGTTTAAGATGTAAATGGTTCAAATTGTGGGATTTGGGTTGAAGATTTGTGGCTGTTGGTTTATTGTGATGGTAATAATGATGGAAAATGTTTATTTTCATATTTTTTAAAAGCTAGCCTCATTTCTGGCTTTTTGCAAACCTGCTACTTTGTGGATCCAAATAGAATTACCTAGTACTATTTCTTTCCCAGAGAAATGTGGGAGCTACACATAATAAATAAACTTACCCATTGGCAACCCCTGTACAGTTCCCATGGATGCAAGGATTGCTGAGGCATTCATTCACTTGTGAATAACAACTGGAATCATGAGGTCCTTCTGGGCAGATGCAACGGAAACCATTCACATCATTGATGCATGTTGCGCCCTTGCGGCATGGGTTTGAGGCACACTCATCAATATCAACATTGCATCTTTGTCCTAAGGTAGAGAGATCAATTCTTTTCATAAGGCATCCCCTATGCATTTCACATTAAAATGTTTAAAGAACTGGTGTTGGTAAAGGGAGAACAACTAAGGGCCAAAGGCATTGAAGAAAGGATACTCTCTGAAGAAAGGTAATGGATCAATCATAGATTTTTCAGTTGGAATGGATCACAGAGATCACATGAGGAGTGGTAGAGAAGATCTAGATCTAGTAGTAGAGAAGGAGTCAAGGAAAAAGAAGTTGGACAATTTTGTAGGCAAAGGAGAAAAAAGTCAACAGAGCAAAAGAGACTCAAGTTATGAGAAAAGAAAGAAAATTGAAAATGCAAGATTCAAGAAGATATCATGAATCTAATCTTGATAATATAAGAAGGTAGCTTCCTCCTCTATGATGGGAGAGAAGAAAGAGGCAACTTGGAGATACAGGAAGATTCTGAAGTAAAGAAAAGGAAAGTTGAGGAAGTAATACTGAATAAACTTTTTTCTTGAGCAATAAAAAAGGAGATGAGGGCATCTCTGGAGTGAAAAGGTAGAGTGAGGGATATTAACACCTGAGGAGAATGGAAAATATTTATAATAGGGGCAGAGTTGAAAGGGAGTTAATAGCCAACCAATAAAAGAATTCCCAATGAGCAAACTAACCCAGAAGAGGTCAGCTGGCATGGATTTACAGTAGACCTCATCAACATGGAATTGTTACTTTTTATAGCAATGTAGGAGAAAAGGAAGTAGAAAGCAGACTTATCCAGGGTTGTTATTGGCAAAACAGGAATGGCAAATAAGGTCCTGAGATTTATAATGATCATTAGCTGACTGAGTCTAGGGTGATGGACTAGGAGAACTAGAGAGAATCAATGGACTAAAAATTGCAATTGAGACCAGCCAATTACATAGGAATGAGTAGGCAAAATAGCAGGATAGATAAGAATTCAATTTTGGAGTTTAAGTTCTTAAAGAAGCAGCAGAGTTCTAAGTGATGATGACATCTATGGTACAAAATTATCAGAAGTCTTGAGATGGAGGTCACTGGAGATGGTATCAGAGAATGGTGAGGCAAAGGTGTGTTACAAGGATCATCAATTTGCTGTGCAAGTCACTGAGATTTACTGCAGTTGTCCAGATGCTGAATCACTCAATCAACAAACATTTGTTAAGGACCTATGTACTTAGTACTGGAGAGAGATAAAAATGAAACCATCCCTTCTCTTAAAGAGCATACTGTACATAGTCAGAGAAATGACATGCACATAGTGGAAGATGGTCAAAGAAGTGAATGTGACAAGGAAAGAAAAATTGTGGAGAAGAGGAAGAAGAGGTAAGAAAGTGGTATAAGATAAAGATAAGAAAATGGTATGAGCTGGGGGTAAGGGAGTTTTATAAAAGGTACACATTTTAATTTCAAATCTTATTTATGTAATCCTTCTCAACTGATACAATTTTTATTTAAGTCCACTTTCTTTGGTGTGAACATCTTCTAATGCAGGGGTCGGCAACATATGGCTCTCGAGCCATATCTGGCTCTTTTGAGGGCCAGATATGGCTCTTTCTGCAGGAGCTATAAAGTCAATTTTTTTCAGGCACTGTTACAGGAGAGGCACTGTGAGCACTATACAGCTCTCATGAAATTACATTTTAAAAAATGTGGCGTTTATGGCTCTCATGGCCAAAAAGGTTGCCGACCCCTGCTCTAATGATTCAGAAGGACCCTTAAAATCTCTCTGGACTATCACCCTAACAATTTTAATTTGGTAATGAGTGTGAACACCTGCATATTCCAGCATGCCAGCTGTCTGGGATTACATTAGGATATCTGGGCTGGAAAGTGGGTGAAGTGATCAACTAGGATAAATCAGAAGGTAGCTTTTGGAATACATCTTTTCTATAGTCTTGATTTCTCATTGTTAACTTTCTTCCCAAAAGCAACAAAAAGAATCCCAGTTACTTAAGGAATTACAGTGAACTGGGTTCTGGTTAATCAAGGTTTTACTGTGTATACTCAAACCAGTCTGTCAGTCAACATCTATTAAGAGTTTACAATGTATACTATGTACCAGACACCATGCTAAACTGGAGGCACATTTGTCTTTGTCCTTAAGAAGCTTACATCCTCAGGGGGAACACATCATTCAGATAACTGTGTATAATCAATCTCTCTCTCTCTCTCTCTCTCTCTCTCTCTCTCTCTCTCTCTCTCCCTTCCTATATATCCATTTATCCATCTATCTTCTTATCTATCATACATCCATTTATCTACTTATATATCCATATCTCTATCCATTCATCCATTATCTATCTCCATATCTATCATTCCTTCATTTATCTATCCATCTGTCTACCTACATATCCATCTATCTGTCCATCCATCCATTATCTGTCTCCATATCTATCATTGCTTCATTTATCTATTCATCTGTCTACCTACACATCCATCCACCCACCCATCCATCCATCCATCTATCCATCCATCCATCCATCCATCCATCCATCCATCCACCCATCCACAATGCAACTGGAAAGAACTCTCAGAAGGAAGGCACTAGCAATGTAGGAATAGGGGAGGGAAGGTCTCCTGTAGAAGGCAGGATTTAATTGAGTCTACAAGAAAACCAGGAGCTAGAAGAGAGAGGAGGGAGAGTGTTCTAGGCAGCCAATGAAAAGGCATGATCAGAAAATGAAGTGTTGTGTGAATGGAAAAGAAGGCTAGTACTGTTGGATCATAGAATATATAGAGAAGAGGAAAGTATTAGAAGAATAGGAAGAGAGGAAGAAACCAGGTTGTGAAGGGCTTTAAAATTCAAACAGAGGGGCAGCTAGGTGGTTCAGTGGATTGAGAGCCAAATCTAGAGATGGGAGGTCCTAGATTCAAATCTGGCCTCAGACATTTTCTAGCTGTGACCCTGGGCAAGTCACTTAACCCCACTTGCCTAACTCTTACCACTCTCCTGCTTTAGAATCATAATACCAATTCTAAACCAGAAAGTAAGGGTTTTAAAAAAAAGGAAGCTATGGCAGAAGTGATGAGACTTTGCACCAGTAAGAGAGATAATATGAAGGTAGATATGATAGACTTTGGAAAAAAGTTGGGTATGTGGAATTGAGAGAAATCAAAGATGACACTAAGATTGTGAGCCTCGGTGAGTGGGAGACAAACAAGGAAATTGATAAGAAGGGTAAGTTTCAAGGGGTAAGAGAAAAGAATTTATTTTGGATATATTGAATTCAAAATGTCTATGGGATGCATGGAAGTTCCAAAGATGAAAGAATTCATAGATCTTAAGGAATACCAAATTCAAATAAAAACAAACACAAAACATATTCTCTCTTTTTCCATCTTTCTCAATATCAACCTTGTATTTAGAACCAGAAATTACAATAAGCAAATACATATACATTTATTTGTATAGATATTAACTTTTAAAATATAATTTCTAAATCATTCATTAATAGTGATTTAGTATAACATGAATAAATAATACTATATTTAGCGATATGTAATATTTTATTGATGGCTACTCTTCCTTCTTCCTTCCCTTTTTCCCTTTTCTTTCCATTTTTAAGTACTATTTTCTTAGCCTCTTCCTTACACATTGAACTTAAAAGTCAGATGACCCATGTGTAAGTCCTGACTTTGCTATTTAACTAGCTCCTTGAATACTAGTAAGATAATTCACACCTTACCAGGACTCATTTCTTTTATGTAAAATGAGGTTGTCAGATTAGATGATATCCCAGCACTAGCAATATTTTACATAATTCTAATCCTGGCTGGAGGACACTAAGGACATATCTGCCACTAGCACAAAACTTATGAAACACTGCTCTGGGTCCTTAGAACTATCCCTAAGCAGCAAGCCAAAAATGGGGTTAGAGCAGTGGTTCCCAAACTTTTTTGGCCTACCACCCCCTTTCCAGAAAAAATATTACTTAGCCCCCTGGAAATTATTTTTTTTAAATTTTAATAGCAATTAATAGGAAAGATAAATGCACTTGTGGCCATCATCGCCTCCCTGGATTGCTGCAGCACCCAGCAGGGGGCGGTGGCTCCCACTTTGGGAATCACTGGGTTGGAGGAACAATTCGCTTACTCCTTAGTTCTTTGGGGGGGAAAGAACTTTTTTACTTGGTAACTGACTTCTCCCTTCCCTCATCATTGAATCATAAGAACTTTTGATGCAACTACAGTCTGCAAGGAACCTCCCTTCATACAATTTATGGAAACCTCATTTTGCTTGGGAGGAACAAGTATGGGAAGAGTGGGTATATGGATAAGAAGGGATGAGAAGGAAACAGTCATGGATGGATAGCCATGGAGAAAGGGCAAAATGCTAGAATAAGGGAATAAGAATAGCAGCAGAAATAGGACAGAAATGTCAAGGCTGAGACAATGTTTATCAGATGTGGAAACAAAATCATTGAATCTGAAAACACATTCTACTCTCTGTAAGTCATTCGACCCATTTTCTACTCCCTGCTCCAACCTTTTGTAGCCCAGGGACACTTGAATTAAATTTAGAGAGATGTTTAATAAATATTTGCTATTAATCTGGCTCACGGTTCCTGGAATTTGACTCCAGGCTACACTTTTCAAAGGCATTGTGCACAGTTTTGTATTAGGAGAGGTGCAAAGAGAATGACCCAGGCTTAGTTCTTTTGCATTAGGACCTCATATTCTCAGGAGAAGGGACCAGAAGCACTTATATTATACACTTTGTATACACTTTTTTATATTATACACTATTATACACTTTGCGGGTAGCTCCTTAATTACTGATTAAATTGTAATGAGTCTAAGAGGTATGGAGCTATATATTCATCAACTTTGAAAGGATCCAAAAAGCTGATCAATGCAATAACAGCTAGAGAATCAAACAATCCAGAGAATCAAAGAGGAAGTTTAAAAAAATTTAAAAAAATTTTAATTTTTAAAATATTTTTCCACGCTTACATATTTCATTTTCTTTCCCTTCTCTCTTTCCTCCCCACTCCCAGATCCAATAAGCACTTCCACTGTGTTATACAAATATTATCACTTATACCTATTTCCATATTATTCATTTTTGCAATAAAGCAAAAAGAGGAAGTTTTGAGAGATTTGAGAATTAAAATAAACTGAGAGACAGTGAGTAGTCCATGCCTGGATCACTGTCCCTCAGTTTATCTTAATTTTCAAATTTAGCAAAGCATGCTTCCTATCTCCTGAAAGAGATTCAAAATGCAAAAGGACACATGAAGTTTTGGACATGGCTAATGAATGAATTTGTTTTGTTCAACTCTAGATATATGTCACAAGAGTATCCTTTCCCTTTTTCCAGTTTAACTGAAGGACAATGGGAGGAAGTAGAAGAGAAAAAAAAAGTCTTAATTAACAAAAAAATAAAAAATTTAAAAAAGGAATATACATATGCATAATTTATTTTTATTTTGTTTATTTATTAATAATTTTGTTTTATGCATAATTTATTTCCCCTCTAAAACAAATTTATTAACACTTTGGCTCTCTCCTGGGATGCTGCCTCCATATTTCTGAACCAACTTTCTAGCTGTGTGACCTGGTAAAGTCACTAAACTCCATTTGCCTATTCTTTGTCTTTCTGTCTTAAGAGTTATTACTAGAACAGAAAGTAATGGTTCTTAATTTTTTTAAATTCTGTGCCACTATATAATTAGAAAGTATAGGCAGGTATGAAATACAGAATTTAATTTTCTAAAAGGCTCCCCTAAATTATACAAACTGTTATTAAAATGGCAAAAAATAGAATAAGGGAAAGAACAGCATAGCACACACTGCCAGGTGGTGGGCACACACCACAGGAGCCACTGATATTTTAAGCTTTCCAGACAAAAGCTCCTCTTAAAGACAGAGAGAGGCCCCAGAGAGAGGATCGAGGCCCATACCCTAAATCATAACATTCCACTTCCTGCCTGGTGTGAGTTTTATACCGCACCTTAAGTTTATTGTAGATCATTCCTGACCTGTTTATTCCTCTCTCCCTTTCCTCATTTGGTACAAAGTCAAAAAGAATCTTTGTATTCTGTGAGAACTTTCCAAGAAAATTAGCCAGCCCAAAACACAGGCACTTTTAACTTGAAACTTGTAATTTGGAAGAGTTTTCTATGTTAATGTTTTTCCAAAGGGACAGCTTAAATGGCTACTGGGAACAGTTACCTCTTATGAGTTGCTTCTGTCCAGTATGAATTTTTTTGTGTTTAACTCGCTATCAGTCTGAAGGAGCCCATTTCTGGGCGTGAACATCATCCCGTTGGCACGGGCCACATATAGCCCGAGGTGTTGGCATGAAAGTTTCCATCCTACCTGGCGTGTGAGTGATTTCCCCAATGAAGAGAGGTTACTGTGACCCGATATGGCCAACAGATATCCTCCCCAAGTGCCCTACAATCATATAACCTTGGTGGCCTGCCAGGCAGGAGAACGTAGGCAATGGCAAAACAGGAGAGGAAAAGAAGTGACTGGCAGGAGGGCAAAAGCATTCGTTTGGAGTTGGCTCAGATCTGCCTCCTGACCTCACGGTTTAGAAGTCTTGGAAGGAAATTTCACACAAGGGTTGCAAAGAGCTGGGTGGCAGGTCCATTATAGCGTTGTCATTTATAAAAATATTTCTTGCATTTTAAGTATTCAAGTACCTACTTGTGCAATGCCCTGTAAAGTTAAAAAATGATGCAGTGGTTCCCTACCCAGAACGTGGGGCTACACTACACGGCAGATGCCCTGGGTTAATAACTTTTGACCAGGAGGAAAATGGAAAAAAATAGGAATATTTTTTATCCATATAGGTACTCCAACTAGGTTCTCTCTACTGTGTTCTGACATGTTTAATCTTGGGCTAAGAAAGGATAGGAATATTGCTCCATTTGTCTGTAATCATTTACAAGGAGTTTACAGTCCGAAAAATGTTTGGGGGTTTCTTTCTCTGGGGTGGGAAGTTCTCAATCATGTTTGCCAAACTGAGCTGTTTTTTCCCCCAAATCCCATTCTCACCAAATCATTGTTCAAAAAGAAGTACCTGGGAACTGAGGGGTGGAGAGGAAGAAGTATTTTTGGATATTGACTGTATCTTGCTAATAGGGTTCCAATCTGGCCTCAGACATTTCCTAGCTATATAACCCTGGGCAAGTCCCTTAACCCCATTGCTCAGCCCTTACAACTCTTCTGCCTTAAAAACTATACATAGTAGTGATTCTAAGACAGAAGGTAAGGTTTTTTTAAAAATTGTTATGGCTGGGATTTAACATGTCTTCTTTGGGGAGGAAAGAGTAAAGAAAAGATAACATTATCATCAGAACTATTCTCTCTTTTTCTCTCCCTCTCTCTTTCTCTTCCTCTTTCTGTTTCTCTTCTCCCCCACACCCCCTCCTTCCTTACTTTCCCTTCCTCTCCCTGTTTCTTTTTCTTTGTTTCTCTCTTTGTTTCTCTTTCTAATCCTCTTTCTCTTCCTCTTCCTCTCTCTTTTCCTCTCCTTCCTTCCCTCTGTTTCTCTTCCTCTCTCTCTGTTTCTCTTCCTCTCTCTCTGAATCTTTTTCTCTATTTCTTCCTCTCTCTCTCTCTTCCTCTCTCTCCGTTTCTCTCTCCCTCTTTGTTTCTCTTTCTCTCTCTTCCTCTCTCTGTTTCTTTCTCTGTTTCTCTTTCTCTTCTTCTCTCTGTTTTTCTCTTTATCTCTCTTTCTCTTCCTCTCTCTCTGTTTTTCTTCCTCTCTCTGTCTCTGTCTCCCTTCTTCCCTTTCTCACTTTCATCTCCCTCCCTCCATCCAAGAAGACAGTATTATTTCTAGGTATCTAGCATTGAGCAATTCGACAAAATCCCTGAGTGATGCTTAAAACACCATACTTTATATAGTATAGGAAAGGTCTGGAAGTGATCATACTGGATCCAGTGGAAGGGAATATGAAAAGTTAAGTTCTCTATATCATACTTCTAAAGGGAATGAGCTAGAAGGAAGGCTTTTGAGAGGAAATGGAATGTTACCTGTGAATCCTGGTAAACAGACACAATTGTAGCGATTAATCCCATCTATACATAACCCATGGACACAGGGATTACTTGCACAGTCGTCAAAATTAATTTCACAATTCACTCCTGCAAAGACAAGAGCAAAATATTTCAGTAAGACATCACCCATTCTTTATTATTATGAGTCACAGACACTTGTGGGTGATGATGATGATAACAATTCATCGAAGTAGTCTAGAAATCACCCAACTCTCTTTAGGAAGAATAAAAAGCCACAGAGGGTTACCAGTCTCAGGTAGTATCTATCTAATTAAGTTTAATCTTTGGTGGCCATTATATAAAATCGGAGCAATCAGTTTTCATCTGATTCTTCACTTATGACCAGAGAAGAGATGTTTCAAAGACAAGAAAAATCAATTAGCCAGTCACATACAGAGTCCTACAGAAGCCAAGATCACATCACACTTTTGCCATCATTGTTAAGTATTCTGAGTTGCAGAAACAGTCCTAAAGAGGCTTTTTTTAAAAGGCCCTCTCTCATTCTAATTCCAATGCTTAAAAAACACTGGATAAGTATAACATTATGTACAAAGCGCTATGCGGGTCCTGAGGGAGAAATAAAACTAAATGAGATTCTGTGCATGCTTTCAAGAAGCTTCCAATCTAGGCAGAATGTTGTTGCTGTTCATTCGTTTCAGTCATATTCCAACTCTCCGTGACCCCATTTGGGGTTTTCTTGGCAAAGATACTGAGGTGGTTTGTCATTTTCCTCTCCAAGGCAGAATGACCCCTGTTGATTGCTCCTAAAATGACGGAGTTGGTTAACACCAAATAGCACAAGTGGTCAGGTTCCTTTAGGCAAGGATGGTAGAAAAACAGGGATAGATGAAGCAATACTCACTAAGGTGTTTTTTCTTCCCACCTTAAAGGTATACAACTATTTTTGAACAACAAAAATAACTGAATTAACTTTACTTTCTAGTTTTTGCAAAGAAATATAGAGTAATATTAAAAATAAAAATTACATATTTTGTCATTTAATGGATCTGCAGTTTTTAGCTAACTCATAACTTGTCCCAGAAACTTATACTCAGCTATGGTCTAACTGGAAAATGCCCAGTCTATTCCCAATTGCCTGTTAATAATGGCATTAACTAAAATTAAAAAATGGAAAACAGAAACAAAAAACTCCAGCACTAGTCTTATTAACGGGGCCCTGGTATTTCAAGTGAAGATCTTTCCTTCCCCATTTGGTATTCCTTAGTGGAATGTGACCTGCTGCCCATCATGTAGAAAAAGGAGAACTATTCTGCATGTGTTCTAGAAGGCAGAAGAAGAACTAGTGGGTAGCAGGCATACCAAGGCAAATTTTATCTCCTTCTAATGGGAGTAATAAAGGATCTAAGCTCCAACAGAATGTAAGCTCCAGAGTTCATCACATGGTATAGGGGCTTAATTTGGTTAAAGTTGAAGTTGATAAGAATTGTTCCATAATGGAATGGGCTGTCTTTTGAAATTGTGATTTCTCTCTCTCCACCAGAAGAGGTTCCAGCAGTGGACAGAGGAACACTCTAGATGGGATCCCTACTTTGAGAAGAAAATTGGACTGAAGGATATCAAAGATCTTTTCCAACTCTAAAATAGTTTTGCTTGTTCCTCCCTCCTGCTCCAGTCTAATTCTTTTAAAGAAGAAAATTCTTTCCCCTCTTCCTATAGGATAACAAAGCTATTTTTTAAAAACCCAAATACAGATCAAACAGATATATATTGGGGGGAGAAGATCATAGACTTGTGCTTTAAGAATATCACTTTGGAAGGTGCATTAGAGAGGGAAGAGACTTGAGGCAGAAAACCCAATTAGAAAGTTACTACAATAGTGCAGACAATGGGTAAAAGGGGTTCGTGAGGGTGCTGATCATGTGAGTAGAGGAAAGGCGAAGTGCAAAAGATGTGAAGACAGAATGATAAGATCTGGCTCGTTGTTCAGTCACTCTTCACTGGTGTCCAACTCTCTGTGAGCCTATTTAGGGTTTTCTTGGAAAAGATATTAGAGTGGTTTGCCATTTGTTTTTCCAACAAAGATTTGGCTACCAGGAAGGAGAAGAATCATTTTTCCAGTTATTCCTACTAAACTGGGGCTATTGTCACTAAGGAGGCTTATAGGTCCTGGGGTTGGTTCATAGTGGTATTTTTCAGGAATACTCTTTGCAGGTCATTATTGAATTCCTCTCATCTTGTAAATCCCTCCCTCACCTGTTAGTCTGATATTTCTTAGATGAAATTTCATTTATTTTCCCTTAAAACTTCCTATATATCCCTAGAGCACCTAGATTACGGAACCTGAGCTTCTGGATCCTTTTTTTTTTTTTTTTTTTTTTGGTGCTGCCTATAAATGCAATCAATTATTTCTTGTCCTATTCAGGGACAGGTTCTTACACCATCCCCCCCAGGGCACCCACCTGATACCTCCTGGCATGATGGGTTAGTCCTAGGGAAAACAAAGTGCCTGCCAGCTAACTCTTCACCTAGTTTTAGAACATGCTGGATAAAGTGGGAGAGATAGCAAAGGCTGAGACAGCCCTTCTATTCTACGGGCTTCCATTCAGTTGCTTGTAAATCTCTCAAATTTCTTTTGGGGCAGCAATTTCTCATGTCTGGGGACCAGCCCGGAAGCAAATTGCTTTTGGAAGGTTTCACAAAGATCCATTCAGTCCTTTTAGTGAGTTATCTAAATGTGGAGGGAGGGAGAAGCATTTTCAGCTGTGAAGGCATGGGGATGTTTTTTTGTATGCTTGAGTAATTCAAAAAGGACTTTGTTTCCAAACTTGGCATGTATGAGGTCCTGGATGAAGACCAGGGCCTTTGACATGTTTGAAGAAATTGGTTTGGAAATAAAAAAATAAGTTGAAGGCATTTGACCACCCCCCCCTCCTCCTTTACCCCCTACATAGATCACTTTCTTCAAGTCCCAAATGTGTTTTCAATAAATCACTCCAATGTATTGGCAGGTACTCTTCTCACAGAAGTGTACAATGGTTAATCTTTCTCTAATACACTTTTCTTTGATCTAAGAAATAGTACTTCTCTGTCCATGCACAGCCAGCATGGCAATACATATTCATCTAATAAGTAAAACTGGAATTCAAGGAAATCTGTGAAATGGTGCCAACTAAGAAAATAATTTCACAATTACCTACCATGAAGAAGCATGCTCTCATAGCTAACAAACACAAATAGCCATTCACCTGGCTCAGTGAGTCTAACAAGAAAATATGCAACTAGGATTGGGGTGGGGGTGAGAGTTCACATTTAAATACCTCCTTCCCCCAAGCCCTTATTTACTACAGGACCATTAGAAACTGCCTTTGCCTTTTAGAGTTCTCCAGTGTTTCTCCCCAAAGACTTTTCTAATATCCAAGAATGACCCCTATGACCACATATCTGGAAATATTGCATGACTTCTAACAAAGTCTTGCTATCACTATGTCATAGCCATCTCCAAACCATCCTACCTTCCTCTCCCAGATAAACTTCCTAAAAATACCAATTTTTACCATGTCATTTTTCTAAAGAGAGTAGGGAAACCAGATTCAATGTCATTTTTCTAAAGAGAGTAGGGAAACCAGATTCAAGACTCTGAGTATAGAGAAAGAGATCATAAAAGAATTATCAACCAGAAGAACCCAAAGGTCATTCCTCTTAGAAGAAAAAGGGGGGAGGGGAACACCTGAAATCAATCAAGCTGCTGTATTTGAGAAAAAGAATTTCATTTTTTTCAAAGGGTGGACATTCACACATTTACTCCTAACAAAAGACTTCACATCTATACATAAAAAAATGATCAATTCCTAACGTCCCAACTGGACAGGAGGAGTGTCTGCTTCCTGAGATATTTATAGATGTGGTGTTGGCTGGGTATTTCTCAGAATCAGACCCTTAAAAAAATGAGTTGCTGCACGGATGCCAGGAAAATCTGAGCCTGTGGGTAAAATGTTATGGAGACACAGCAGAAGCCCCAAACCAAAGAGAAACAAAGGCTGCCTCACCTGAGGTGCCAGGCTGGCAGTTGCACTGGTAGCCGTTCACCAGGTCAATGCAGCGTCCTTCGTTCAAGCAAGGGCTGCTGAGACACTCATCGATCTGCTCGCTGCAGATGGCTCCCATGTACCCGGCATTGCAGATGCAGGTGTAGGAATCGATCCCGTCCTGGCACTGGCCGTGGTGACAGGGATCAGGGTCACAGTTGTCAATGTTCTCCTCACACAGGACTCCGTTGAAACCTAGAGGGGCCAAATCCCTGAGGGTCAGTCATCACTAATATATAAAGTTTATTTATTCCTATCTCCTAATCGCCAACCCCAAGCCACTTCCCACCTACCCCTGTTAGTCCTAAGTCAGGCTGGCTCATCTGAGGTCAGGACAGTCAGTCATTATCCTTTCTTTACTATCCATGTCTCTTTTGTTTGTAGGTTTCTTACGTGAAATCTCCTTTGACTACAAATCTGGAAATATTGCATGTCTTCTAACAAAGTCTTGCTATCACTACGTCATAGTCATCTCCAAACCATCCTACCTTCCTCTCCCAGAAAACCTCCTAAAAAATACCAATTTTTACCATGCCATTTTTCTAAAGGAAATCCCTTTTTTACTATTTACTATTTTACTATATTATATATTACATATAATCATATATCATTGCTATATATATGATTATATGTAATATATAATATAGTAAACCATATATAATCATATATCATTGCTATATATATGATTATATATTATATATACACTATATTACATTTACTATTACTTATAAAACTAATCCAACCTGGGTTCAAATCTAGGGAACTTCCTAGCTCTGTGACTCTAGGCAAATCATTTACCCCTAATTTCCTGGCTCTTGCCACTCTTCTGTCTTAGAATTGATACTAAGAAAGAAGGTAAGAGTCTTTAAAAAAATTCAAGCCCAAATTCTTTAGTCTGCTGTTCAGGTCTGCTATGTCTTTAGCTTCTCTGCAGTGAGGGTGAAATTTGTTCTGATACTTCATACTCGCCTCATATTCCCATTTTGTGTATGAAATTCACATCAGCAAGAATGCATTTCTACCTCCTCCAAATCCTTTCTCATCTAATTCTATCTATGCATTCTTTGGCTTAAGTCTCATTGATCATCTTCATTAATGCTCCTGTCCTCTGAGCTCCTGCCTCTTGTAGCAATCCCATGTCACTTCCCCAAGGTGTAGTAAATCGTTATTTAAATGATTTCCTGCACGTGTCCTATCTTCCCAACAAGACTGTGAACTCTTAGAACCAGTAAACACACCACTGTCATATTTCTTCTAATTCTCTAGCACCTCACACAGTGATGTGTGTACAACTAATGATAAAACATACCAGTTAAATGAATGAATGAAATGGCCAAATGCCACCAATTGGCTCAAAGATTGGCAAGTAGTAATGTCTTCCCTTCCAAACTTCCAGTGACCCTGATATAAACTCAAAGAGGCTACAGTGTGACTCCTCCTTTTTAACATAAATCCACATTTAAAAATTCCTCTCCATTGAACTTGTCCTGAAGGACCAGGCATGAAGGCATCAGCTTAGTACCACCTCACTGAAGACTACAGAAGAAAGCACTACCATAGCTCTTCAGTGGTCACTGGATCAATAAAAAGATGGTTGGCCTGGGAACACTGGCCACAGTGTTCTGTCTCCTGCATCATGCGCTCTGATTTTGTTTGTACTGACATCAGTTTGCTGGAAGATAGGTGATAGGATGCTCACAGTGACTAGATTCTTTGGGAAAGGAATACATTTTTTAATTAAAAAAAAGGAGCCTGACTATTTGAATATTTCTTCCTAAAATAAAACAATACTTTCCTACTTTTTCAGGAAATCAGAGACCAAAGATGGTGGAAATTTGCCTTCTGAAGTGACCTAGAAATATCATTTTGTAAACTTCAGGATTTGCAGGAATGATAGGGTAGGACCAAAATATACCCTATTTAAGTTCACTGCTGAAGGGGGAATTGTAACCATAGCCCAAGAACATGTTTGTGCAAGTAAATCTACTATGACTATCAATTCATAGTGCTTTAAAATTTTATAAAATACTTCTTTCCTTTCAATCCCATGAGTTATCTAATGATTATCTCCACTTTTTGGGGGGCTCAGAAGTTAAATGATTTGCCTATAGTCATTTGGCATAATCATTCAGCCAGTAACGGCTCACAATCAGACCTTGTGAATCTAAGACTACCATCATTCCATTATACCAGCTGCTCTAATGGTATAAGGGGCAATGAAGGGAAAGCCAACCTTTCCCAAAGTTAGACACACCTGGATGTTAATAATACTTGTTCCCTTCTCCATTGACTGACAGTTTTTCGGGGAACAATTCATCCCTGGACTTCTAGTTCTTTATTCAGTTACTTCCCTTGGGAGGTCCAGGGAAAAGCCCCGCTGTATACAAGTCTCAATGGGTGGAAAACAGCTATTAAATTGGAACCCATTCATTTATACAAAAGAACAAACAAGATCAACAGCGCAGTAAGGCCAGTTGGAAATTCACTATTGTCAAAACCTAAAACAGAAGGATTTTTGGCACCAAGGGACTCCAGATAGGATGTCTGTTATCAGGGAAGAGAAAGCTGATGGGTATCAAGGGCCTATCACTTGGGCAGACTTATCACAGAAGAGAAGGTACAGGTGGGTCCTATTAAATGGAAGCAATGAAAATCATCTGGAAGGAACTTCAACTGAGGGCCATACGATGCCCTTCCCAATTTGCTTTTGTTCTCCATGTGGGGAAGCCTCCAGAGATGCTCTCCTAGTTTTGCTCAGGCACATTTGCAAAGGGTACAACCAAGAGACAAAGGCAACAGAGCTTTACCTGTAGCACACTGGCATTCATATCCATTGGGATGGTCAATGCATTTTGCACCATTTAGGCATGGAGTACTGGAGCAGTCATCGATGTCAATCTGGCAGACAGATCCAGTGAAACCTGAAAGAAACATAGGTGGTGACTCAAGGAAGCCCCCATGGGATCCAGAGGGTGATGCGCTCCTGACATCATACTATTTCTTTCTCTCATGTAAAAACCCTAGAGAAGGGTTGGGTTAAGGTTATGGACAGGACAAGAGCACTGTCAGGGATAATTAGAGCTCTTCTAAGAGGCCACAGAAATAACTGGCTTAAACTAAGTGGGGGAGCATAAGTTGGGTCATGAACACCTGTGGTTGTTCTCTGACATTGTCTCTTCCTGGGATAAGGCATCCAATTCCTGGTAAACCAAAGAAAGATTCAAAGGGGGGAAAATGCCACAAGGAATAATGACTGCTCCAGGTGCAGTAAGCAACCACCCTTTGAAGAAACAAAAGGATAAACCAAACTATTGGGTAAATGGCTTGGCAGGTATTCATGCTGGAGAGGGAGAAATAAGGAGGAAGGGGACTTTCTTAGAATAACTGCCATATTTTCTGCCTTTGGATCCACAGGTAAGGAAATGACTAAAGGAATGGACTTACATAAAACCACAAGAATATGAAATGAGGGAAAATCGAATTCTGAATAACATACAATAAAATCTAAGATTTTATGAATGAACTTAAAAGCTCCATCCACAAGGGATTGGAAAGATGAATTAGTTACTGCGTTGACTTTCATCAACCTTCACATACATACTCCTACTTCCAATTACTCATTTTAATGAGCTTCTGAGGTCTATCCCACATACGCTTTCCTCCCTCTCCAATTCCTTCCTTTCTTCTGGTCAGCTGGCTTTGTACCTTAAGATAAAAACCAGGACAAGTGGTAGGGCCACTTACCAGGAGGACAGACACAATAGAAACGGTTGACTTTATCTATACATTTGCCATTGTTCACACAAGGGTTGCTCTGACACTCGTTGATCTCCAATTCACAATGCACGCCTTTGAAGCCTGAACACAAAAAATGGACCATATAAAAGGCTCATAAGGGAGAGGATTCTAGCCACGCAAGAGCTCGTAAGAAAACACGACAACTTCAACAAATAGTTCTAGCATCTATAGGCTATAGAAAGAGAAAAGGGATTCAGCCATCAAAGTCCAGAGGAAAAGAGGAAAGAATAAGAGATAACCAGAGCATTGGGAG
This sequence comes from Gracilinanus agilis, assembly GCF_016433145.1. Lineage (NCBI taxonomy): Eukaryota > Metazoa > Chordata > Mammalia > Didelphimorphia > Didelphidae > Gracilinanus > Gracilinanus agilis. The sequence goes on from NC_058133.1 coordinate 472,330,361, forward strand.
AGATGGAGAGGTGAGTGACAAAAGTGTGTCAGCAAAAACTGATCCATCATTATAGACCGGAGAACAGGTTGTCTCAGGAATCTCATCTCCATCCTTATAAGATGGTTCTCCGAATTCTACAGTCATATTCTGAGGACAAAAGAGTCAAGAAAATTTACATCTCTAAAGATCTTTTTCACTCTTGTTATCTCTCTGGTATTTGTTCTAGAACACAGCTGTAGCTCATCTTATGCAGGAGATGAGCACCTAAAAAGCCATGCATGTGGGGCATTTCTGTAAACTGAGGAATATCTTAAATTTACTATGTGATAGGCAAACCTGCTTGCCCTCATTATAAGAAAAGGAATCTTAAATAAATGATAAATAAAATAAATTAAAAAGTAAATCACATTTGCTATAGTAAAAACCAATAAGGATTTGTAAAATAAATCTGCTAATTTATCTATTACACAAACCTGAATTTTTATATGAGATCCTAAAATGAATTTAATATAATGAATTCTATAATCATAGGATTACAAAAGGAATTGGTTATATTGTAAAAGTTTATATATAGAAATATAAAATACAAATATATATGTATGTATCTTCATGAGCCCTGCCAGGTTAAGAACTGATTTAAAGAGAAACAGATTAATGATTCTTTTGCACCTGGAGCACAGCAGATACTGCTTTGAGTGTCTCCTGAGGCAGCACCGGGCAGGATTTTATTGTCAAACATTACAGGGTGATGAGACTGCCCCTGGTCCAGCAGTGAACAGACACACCATCACCATCATCACTCGAATGCTGAGGGTCACCAGGCACTTTCCTGGACATCACTATTCACTATCCATGCCTGCGAAGGTGTGTGCCCTTTACCTGGCATGCAGAGGCAAGTGAACCCTCCAATCTTGTCCAAGCAGGTGGCATCATTCTGGCAAGGATCAGAATGGCACTCATTGATGTCCATCTCACAGCGGGGACCTGTGTAGCCCTTCAGGCACTCACAGTGGAAGGCACCTTCTGTGTTCACACATTTTCCCGCATGTTCACATGGATTACTATTGGCTAAAATAGAAAGACACAAATCACGTAAATTGAAGCCTTTGGGGGGGGGGGCCACAAATGAAAGGAAGGGGATGGGACAAATGACTACAGGACTGGAACAAGAAGACTTTGCTCTTTTCCAATCCCTGCCAAAGGTCTGCAATTAGGGGCAAGATCAGCTCCTTGAAGGTTCTGGTGACTCAATTTCCCTTTCAGTCTTTATAAAATCAGAAGAGATAAATACTCTCTTTGGATTGGCCTCTCCGTGCACACCCCTGGGGCCTTATTGGTTCTGCTGAAGAATTCCTGAGCTATGAACAGATGCTGAGCTTCTCACCAGAGGCTGTGTCCACAAGACCTCTGAAGAGAAGTTAGCTTAACGCAAATTTAAAATCTGTGCTTGTGAAAAATTATTCCTTGATTTCCTAACACTTTCCCTTGTTCTCTTCCCCCAACCAGAAGAAAGTATTGTATGGAATATTTTAAAATAAAACAAAATGAAATAAGTCTGTGCTTCTCTGCTCTATGAGGATAAAATAATAATGAGGAGGAGGACGATGATAGCTAACCCTCGTATAGCAGCAATAGCCCCCTTGGTGCCCCATGCTTACCCATGGCACATTCATCCACATCATCAGTGCAGGCAGCCCCCTTGTAGCCCTGTGGGCAGGTGCAGATGTATTGCCCATTCAGAGGGTTGGTGTCACACAGCGCCCCTTTATGGCATGGGTTGCTAATGCATGCGTCATCCAAGTGACACAGAAGACCTGTCAGAGGAAGAAGAAACATGGGAGATCACTGCTGGAATAATAATTGGATCCAAGAGGCCATCTAGTCCCACTTCTCTCCAGCAATCACACAAGGAGTTATTCGGTCTTTTCTAGAAGACCTACAAGGAGAAGAGACTTACAGATTCCCGAGGCAGCCCTTTCCATTTCAGGATGCTCGATCCATGAAGATGTTTTCCAAAAAACAAACTTTAATCTGCCTCTGCAACTTCTCCCCATTGCTTTTTAGCTCTGACCCATGGAACAAAAAAGACCAAGTCTGATTCTTTGGCTACAGAATAATCCTTCAAAACCTTGAAGACAATAATCATGAGTCCTTTAGCCTTCTCTTCCAAATGCTCCCAGTTTCTCCAATCGATCCTTCTACACCATCACTCACACCCCCTTCCTTGGCAACTGCAGCCCCCAGAACTGACTAAACATAGTATTTTGGGTGTTTGGTGCGACTATTGTGCCCCTCTGCTCCTGGATGTTATGGTCATCTTTATGACAGTCTACAGTCATTGCTGAAGAAAATAATGTTTTCCTTTACTAGAGAGGAGAAGGTTCATTTAAACTCAAGTCATCAATATCACAATATTCACAAGGGTTGGTGGGACTAGTTGGGAGGAAGCCCTAGACTCTTTCTAGGCCTGGTTCTGCCTTAGAGGCTCTCTGGTCCCATCAGAGAAGAAATCAGAGCTTCTGCAATAGAGTCCTCATGCCCTGGGCTCTTTACCCTCAGATGACCATGGACTTTTGGACATGGAAGTGAGTCTGAACAAGTCAAGTCTTCCTATAGCCACTTCTAGGAAAAGGAAGATCTCCCTCATCCCTTCTGTGAGGATGAGAAATTGAGAGAAAAAAGGGAGGAACAGGTAGAAGGGTTTTGACTAGAAGTATGATTCCTAGGAAGCAGAAGGATCTTCTCAGTTCAAGGAGAGGAAAGCTAAAGGAATGGCTTTTAGCTAATTCTAAAGCAGCTGGTTCAGAGCCTCCACATTCCTGATCTGGGAGCCTGAGGGGTTCTGGAGAAGGCATTACCAGGTACCCTTCTCCACCAAGAAGAGTCACACAGGAACTGGATTTTCCAGTTTGCATTTGGCTTAAGGACACATGACTAAGATGCCTATTGCAAAGCTAGAGGTGGAGCCTTCAGAAAATCATTCATAATGAAATGTTTCAAACCTGCTCTCTTCCTCACTTTCTTATCTGCTTCCTCCTTATCTGAAAGCTATTAATTAGCAGTGGTTTTAGCATTTTGACTAAGTATTTAAAGGTCCTTCCAAATGATGATGGAGGTCTGAGATGCTCCCAATTCTACCTTTTTATATCAGACTCTTCCCAGTTTTCCTTAGCTTTTGTTGGCAGAAGTACACTGAAAATAGATTTTACATTGAGATCAAGTCCATTAAGTCATTTTACCAAGAATAATTATTATTTTTATTCATGAAGAATTATTTTTAGTCATGAAGTTTTTTTAACTTATAGTGTCAAGGATATGAAAAGACACCCTCAGGTGTCAGCTGTTATTAGCCTTGTTTTTCAGCAAGAGAAATTGAGGAAGAAAAAGCAGAAACGAATAGTCCTCGATCCACCTCAAGTCACCTGAAAAAAAATCCCTAAAGTTCTGACTCTAAGCAACTTTGTACAGAAGACCACATTTCAAGAAGGAAAGCTTTGAATTATCTATACTTAAAAAATGGCATTTTAGAGCACTTTGGCCTCATGCAAGAAGGAGCTCTAAAATTTCACCCACCCCCTCCCCAGTTAAACAGAATTCCTATTCTTCTTACCCGCCTTTCCTTCTGGACACGTGCAGGAGAAGGAGGCCACCCTGTCAATGCAGGTGGAGCCTGGAGTGCAGGCAGCAAAGGCGCAGTCATCGATGTTCTCACTGCAGTCATCGCCACTCCAGCCATTGACGCAGACACACCCGTAGCCCCCATTGTGGTTGGTGCAGGTGCCACCATTTTGGCAAGCATTGGGTTGCAGCTGGCACTCATCCACATCCTCTGTACAAAACTGACCTGGTGGGAAAAAATGGCAGGACTATATTTCCCAGGAAATGAGTGCCATGCAATGCCAAAGGAACTTGTCCCCATCCCCACTGACCCATCAAGTCAATCAAGCAACCAATAAAACATTTATTAAGTGCCTACTATGTGCCAGAAACTAGGTGCCAGGGATACAGAAAGGGGCAAAGGACAGTCCCTGAACTCAAGGAGACAAAACTTGGACTGTGTGTATGTGTGTGTGTGTGTAATATATAAAATGAGGATTTATATATATATATATATATATATATGAGTGTGTGTATATTATATAAATAAAATGAGGATTTATATATATATATGTGTGTGTGTATTATATAAATAAAATGAGGATTTACATATATATTATATATGTATATATATGCATATATATATGTGTGTGTGTAATATATAAATAAAATGAGGATTTATGCCAGGAAAGCAATGGAGGAAGAGAAGTGGCTTCCATTCCTCAGACCTCTGGTAACATGGGAATTTGACCAGCTAAAAAAATAATCACAGCTGACATTTATGCAATGTTTAGATGAGCTCATCTGAATCTCACAGCAAACCTTCAAGGTAGACTCTACAGGCATTATTATTTCCATTTTACAGAGGAAGAAACTAAGACTTGGCAAGGTGAAGTGACTTTCCTATGGTTACCCAACTAGGAAGGAACAGAGGGGAGAAGATGGGAAATTCAGAGCTCAGTAAAACATAGAAAATCTCTGGGATCACATACACAAGAATAACAAGAACAGGTGGAAGGAAAATTAAGAGATGAAGAAGGAAGCAAACAAGGGTGGTGGGAAGGTGATGAGGGAAAATTAAAGATGGCACTAAAAAGTCTCAGTGCTTAGAAGAACAGGGAAAGGCAGAGCTTGGAGAGGTGTCTGGCTGGAACACTTCCACCCCCAAGGACGGAAAGAACAAAAGAAATCCACAGAAAGTAAAGTGAGGTGGATAATGTAAGATTTAAAAGTAATATCCAAATACTCCAAGTATTATATTTCATAAACTTATTAATAGTAACTTAAAGCAAGAAGAAAGTAAAAAGGGAGCTAACTCAGCCACAAAATCCGAGAGGCAGAGTTACACCAACTATATACAAACAAGGTAAGCACACAAGGTGGGAATGCACGAGGAAGGGGATATGCTGGGAGATGTAGTTCAAAGGTACAAAATTTCTATTAAACAATGGTCAGGCCAAACCACAACATGGTGGCAAACTCGGGATGGGTCCAAAGTTACTACTGGGTGGGCTTTGGAGAATGAGAATATTTACTCTCCCCATGACTAGGACAAAATGAGTATGGTTTCAAATGGAAGTTAAAAGAGTTTTAAAAAGTAGGAAGAATAAATCTGACAGACAAATCACAGATTCTAAAGTTGATGGTCTTTTTGGTTGTTATTCAGCCATTTCAGTCATGGCCAACTCTTCCTGACTATTTTGGGGTTTTCTTGGCAAAGATAATGGAGTGGTTTGCCATTTCCTTCTCCAGCTCATTTAACAGATGAGAAAACTGAAACAGACAGAGTGAAGGGACTTGCCCAGGGTCACACAGCTAGTGTCTGAGGCTAGATTTAAACTAACAAAGATGAGTCTTTCTTACTCCAGACCTGGCGCTCTATTCACTGTACCATTTAGGTGATGGTCAGATCTTTAAAAGACCAAATCAAGTAATCATCAAAAAGGACATTTTGACTTCTAGGGTCTAGGTCAGGAACTTGAACACAACAGCATAGAGCAAATATTTGTTGAATTAAATTAAATCTTAATATTTATGAGCCATGACATTAAACTGAACCTAAAGCTATTAATATCCCTTCAAAGTCTTTTTTTCCAAGGGCTCAGAATCAGATCAAAGAAATAAACACAAGACCAGTAATCAAAGGATAACTTGTACTAAAAAAAAGGCTAAAATGAATCTTGAAAAATGAAATGAAAATTATGTAAATAAGTTTACTTTATATTTAGCAAAATTCAGTTTACAATTTGCAACTATATGCTAACGAACAGAAAAAAAAATTGCTTCTTGGGGAGTGTAATTTTTCCAACAAAATATATGACAGAAAAATCATAATAAAGACGGTGATTGTTAAATGTTCGAGTGCTTCATAAATTTTCCCAAAGGCCTCTGTCTCTATTAATCCTCTAATATTCAAAGTCTTTTCTTCTGATTCACATACAACAATTGAGAAGAACTCAACAAGGACCAACTGGCAACGGGTGAGGACAGACTGCAAAAGGGCAACTTTCAGCAGGAAGGATGTTTGAATGAATGCTAATTTGTTTTTTCAAGCCTTTATTTTCTGGTTTAAAGATGTAACACATACTAGGGTACCAATAACCTTGGACAAATCGACTGGCTTCTGATGCCACCAAAAAACTCAATAAGCTATATTTTGCTCAGCTGCGGGTCTACATTGGAGTTTCCTTATCCTGGAATTCCCTACTCCGATGAAAACACAGGTTGTTGTTACTGTTGTTCAGTCTTTTCAGTCATGCCTGAGTCTTCATGATCCCATCTGGGGTTTTCTTGGCAAAAACACTGGAGTGGTTTGCTATTCCCTTCTCCAGCTCATTTTACAGATGAGAAAACTAAGGCAAATGCCATTAAATGACTTGCCCAGGCTGACACAGCTAGTAAGTATCTGGTAGGGGTCACAAAAAAATAAATCAACATTATCACTGCAGAGTGATAATTAATGATTATTGATCATTTCATTGATTTTTAAAAGGATAATTTTAATTTAAAAATTAATTAATGATAAAATCATTGATGATTTTAAAAATGATAAATAATGATAATTAAAATAATGAGGACTTTTAAAATTCTGTTCTACCCCTAATCTATTCTATTCCAACTCTACTTTCTCCAACTCTCCATTGCCCCTTAACTTTATAAACTATTCACTGATCAACAAAGACTCCACCATAGGAAAGCATGTGACATTTCAACCCAGAAAAACAATCATTCCACAGCACAGAGATAGCACAAAAATTCAATCAAGAATTTTCTGAGCCACTGTGTGTCCAATTATAGAAGAGAAGGGAGGGCTTTGTAGCAGAAATGGGGAAAGAGGAAGTTAAGACTTAGCAGCAAACACAAGGAAGCAGGGCAAGCTCTTTTGGGCAGACTACCTTGGGTGACTTGTTAGTAGGCCAACTCTGTTGTCATCCCCTTAGCAGAAATACTTGCTTAGATAGCCAACAGCTGTGTTTACAAGGATTCGGGAGAGATTTAAAAATGAAAATATGGCAGGGCATCTTGAATGAGAAGTTGCTGCAGTATTGAAAGTTTCAACAGAAATAAGACTTGGATATTGGTGCTGACTCAATAGTTTCACGTTGCCCCACTAATTTAATCGAGTGGTGGTGTCTAAGCAACTAAAAGTATCACTTCCTTTTTGCCTAGATATAGGGTGATCTGGGTCATGGTTCAGGACATAATGACTACTTAAAAAAAATCTCAAGTATTTTCTACTTGTTACAACCATCATTTTGATATCTCTTAGTGATATAATGAGGCTAAACAAGACAAGCTTCAAAATGGGAATTTGAAGGAAAAAGGACTATTGTTAGAGATGATGAAAATAATCTTGGGCAAATCACTCCATCTTTCTATTAATTTTCCTAACAGTCCAATGAGATGAAGAGGAAGGATTTCAAATATTGACTGAAGTTATACATACGAGGTTATTGACGGCAATTTGTGAATTCTCTCGACTGATGTTTTGTTCCTATTCAAAAATTCTTGACAATTTTCTTATATGATTGCTGCATTATAGAATTCAGGCAGTCTGATGCACCAGTCTTTGGGGAGACCTATGATCCTTAAATTACCTCGGTACATCCTATTTTCAAGGTGGCACTCTAGAATTCCTTGTTTGTTTTTTAAATAGCATTATTGCTTTTTGTTTCTTTGCTGAGAATTTTCCTCTGTCAATAATGTGTTTCAAATCTGTTTTTCTCTCCCTGATAGCTTTTACTTCTTTGGAGACATTTTCTATCACGTATTCAAATTTTACTACTCTGCCAACTCAGTTTTTAAATTCTGCACTGGGAGTTAATTTCTGCAGTTGGAGCAATACATTTGGATCTAATTTCATTCCTAATTCCTTTTATGAATTTTATTTATCTTTTGACTAATTCTGTATCTTTTTGCTGTTGTTCCATGTGTCTAGGAGGGTCATAGGATTGTCTTTCATTTGCTTCACTTTCTTTCACATTATTTCTCTCAGAGATTTGCCACTTTTCATCTTTGCTTTCTTTATCTTATTTTCTTCATCTTCTAGTGTCATTGGCTTTTAAAACTTCTATTATTTCTCTTTATGTTCTTGGTGTTTTAGTCTTTCTCTTGGATTCTCCGTTTGCCTTTTCATTCATTCATTGTTCATGTGCTCAGCTCACACATAAACACACACACACACACACACACACACACACACACACACACCCAAGTTATGGGATGAGAGAGGAAGAATTACTCTGCAAATAACAAAAGGCTAAACTTCAGGAATGAGATCGGCCTTTGAAGAAAAGATGTCAGAACTGCATATGTCATGTGTTGAAAAGCTTACACTAGATATTTCACAGACTGGTATGAAAACCAGAGTTTGAGGTCCCTGTTCTGCCTTTTAATGATACCTTTGTTGTATATTAGAAATCCTCTAGGATTGATCAGTCCCCATTCCAGAAGACTGGTCCTATTTGATCTTATTTCTGCTAGGGTCTTTTTAAACTGTGTCCAGCTCTACCAGAATATTTTTTCATCCAAGACAGAGAAAAAAAAATCAATTGTTTCCTTCCAAAATGAAATGTTTATTATTTATAGGATTCATTTCCTGCTAGCACAGGAGAATACCAATAGAAACTCATCTCTAAAACGAAGAAGGTGGATTAAATGGTCTTCAAGGTCTCCTCTAGATCAAAATCTATGTTTGTGCAGAAGAGAAAATATTTGTTTTGTAAATACAACAGTATTTAAGGAGAAGCCTGTGAAATTTTTCAAACAAAATTGAGTTCAATCCAAAAATGCAGACTGGAGACCATAGAAACTGGTATTCGCTGAAGTTCTTTCATTTAACATTTAAGCTATTTTTAAAGCACTTCCTATGTGCAATGTATTGCCCTATGCTGAAGGAGATTAAAAATGTGTTGGATGCTATATGTGGCCTGTAGGAGCTTATAATTTAGGGCATGTATAGTACAGTGTTTTACATTTTAAGGGGTACAAAAGTACTTTTCAAATGGAGACTATATTTAAAAAAACAACATATGGTAAAATATAAGCAAGCCTTAAGAGTGACAAGGTGAGTAAGGAAGAGGCCACGATAGACTGGGACTAACTAGATGGAACTTGAGTTGGGCATTGACAATGGGAAGCCTTTTCGTTGGCTAAAGGAAAGGAAGAGATCATTCCAGCCTCAGGAAGTAGCATGAGCAAAGGCAGGGAGAAAAAATGAGTGTGAGGTATGTGGAAACAGCAAAGACAAGACTACTGAGTAGAATCGATTATAGTTATGAAACATAAGAGACAAGGTTGGACAGTAAGGTGGAGAACACTGAGTACCAAGATAAGAAGTATGGAAACAACTTAGTTTTCTACAAATTACTTGGGAAAGGACTCCATATGGGACAAGAATTACTGGGAAACTAGACAGTAGTTTGGCTAGGTATGGACCCACACATCTGGGCAGCTAGATGGCACAACACATAGAGTAATGGACTTGGAGTTTGGAAGATCTGAGTTCAAATTCAGCCTCAGACACTTGCTAGATATGTGACCTTGGGCAAGGCACTAAGACTCTATTTGCCTTAGTTTTCTCAACTGTAAAATGAGGATATGTGTAGTTAGAAAAAATCTTGAACCCTTGGACTCTATCTCCCAGAATTCTTTCCTCTTCCCAAAATTCCTTTTCCCTTTTTGTTTATGTGCATCTTTATGTTATTGTTTATATAGTTCTGTAACTCCCCTCCACCCCCCTCTCTCTCTAGCTGTATGACTCTGGGTAAGTTACTTAATTCTGTTGGCCTTAGTTTTTTCATCTGTAAAATGGGCCTGAGAAGGAAATGGCAAATCACTCTAGTATCTTTGCCAAGAAAGCCCTAAAACAGAGTCAGGAAGAGATGGACATGATTGAATAACCACAGATACCTTTCAAAGATTTGAACCCAAGATGCCCCATTTCTAGCCCTGGAACTCGTAGCAAGTTACCTGGGTCATTTTTTTTTTGGAAGAGCCTGTTGCTCAATATTTACCAGCGTATCCTTGTGTGAGAATCAGAATTGAAAAAGACATCACTAGCAAGGTCAAATAAACTAACTATCTAAACTTAGTTTTGGTTTTTTTTTAATGAGGAAAGATGGAGTGAGATAGCAGTTCACATTGGAAAAAAGGACTAGGGAGTTTTTTAATTGATTAAAATCTTAATGAGTCAACAAAGTGATGTAACTGTCAAAGAATCTACTTTGATCCTGGATGCCAACCTAGAAGGAATGTTGGGGGCTATCCAGACAACTCCCTCATCAGTCCCAGGGAAAACTAAGAAACTTTCCCAAGGTCACCACGGGTAGGCTTTGAACCCAGGTATGCCATCACACAGCAGTAAGAAAAACAAGATGCCCACCACAAAAGAAGTAACACATATACATTATTGCCTGTCACCTCATTACAAGAGTTTCCAATATTCTGTTCCAAGTGTAAAATCCAAGCCATGAGCTGTTTCCCAAGGTTGATGTGCATCATGACTTAGGGGGGAAAGGCAGTAGGTAGATGGATTAGCACATATATTTCCCCTAGAACATTCCCACTTTGATGAGACAGGGGCTCTCTTTCCCTTTACTCTCAGGTGAGTCGTAGGTTGCCATCAGGATCTAACTTTTTTTTTAAACATTTTAATTTAATTTAATTTTTTAAATTTAATTTAATTGATTAATTAAGAAAAATTTCCCATGGTTACATGATTCATGTCCTTTCCCTCCCCTCCTCCCACTCCCCTTTTGTAGCCAATGAGCAATTCCACTGGGTTTTACATGTGTCATTGATCAAGACCTATTTCCATATTATTGATCACTAGGGTGCTCATTTAGAGTCAATATCCCCAATCATATACCCATCGACTCATGTGATCAAGCAGTTGTTTTTCTTCTCTGTTTCTACTCCCACGGTTCTTTCTCTGGATCAGGATCTAACTTTTAACTGGGAGACCAGCCTTTTGTGCTTCAAGTCCCTGTCAGCTCTCCCCAGAAGGGATATCAGAGTCCTCCTGAGTTTTCCCCCAGCTTCTAGATACTGAGCATAGATCATATGAAAGTCTTAGTCGGGGATGAAAAGAGCTGGCATGCTAAACATGCTGTCATTTCTGAGGTCTTTTTGCATCCAGCTACTAACAGCAAAAGAAGACAAGAGAGTTGGGTTCTAGGATACCTTCCATTTAAAAGCTTTCTGGTTAAACAACAGAAATGTCAGAGCAGGTAGATGGTTCAGTGGATAAGAACTGGATTCAAATAAGAAAATTTCCCATCTGGGTGACTTTAGGCAAGTCACTTAACCCCAATTATCTATCCCATATTGCTCTTCTGACTTGGAATCAATATTAATATCAATTCTAAGATGGAATGTAAGGATTTTTTTAAAAATGGGAATATCAGCTCTTCTGCACCCTCCTGACAGACTTCTGAAGGTGCTAAGTGTCAGTGATAACAAGCCTCAGCTTGTACCACTTTAGTCTACCACTTAGGTCTTATTGGTGAACTCCCAAAATGTGTTGCACAAAGTCCAGTTTGGCAAGTTCTTGAGGGCATAAATTAGTAACTTGTTCTACTGGTAATTTTTTCACCTGCTAAGGGATTGCATGTTATTGCTGTTCAGCACCTGGGCTATGGAATAGGTCTGTCTATTCAGCACCCTTCCCATTTACTGTTTTAAAAAGGGAAAGGAAAATCCTACTTGCTTATTAAAAACTATATTTTCTGTGGCCACCACAAGCCTCATCTAGCAGTGGTGGAGAGTTTTGTGCCACTAAGTCCTTGGATAAAAGTTTAAGGGGTTTAAAAATGGCCAAGGCAAAATACAGTCTAGAGCTTGGATCAATGTTACTCACCTATTTTCTGAGTGTCTAGTAAGTGAAAAGCACATTAAAAAATAGAAAGAGTGTATAAGATAGTCACTATTCTCATGACTCCCAAGGAGTTGACATTATACATTAGGAGAAAGGAAAATACACCTGAAGATAATAAAAATGAAGAAGAATATAGGTGCCAAATGAATAGAAAATTAAATGCTGGTGGAGTTCAGGAGTAATCCTGGTGACTGAAGTTGTTAGGGAATCAGAGACTATTGGAGGAGACCACAAAGATCATCTAATCAAGCAGAAGCCTGAATCAAGAACTCCAACTACAAAAAACCCTAAAGACAATCATGGGGGATGTCTATGAGAAGACCTCCAGGAACTGGGAGTTATTCACTAAATAACTCACTATCCCCCAAGACAATCTATTCCATTTTAAGAAATTTGGGGAATTCCTTTCTAAACCAAATTTCAATTTGGGGAATTCCTTCCTAAGTCAAAATTGGCCTCCTTATAATTTCCACTTACTGGTTCTGGTTCTGTCCTCTGTGGCTAATTCAATTCAATAAGCATTTATTAAGCACCAATGTTTCAGGCACCATGCTAACAAACATAATCCCTTCTTCCAAGAAACTTCAATTATGTTGGAGAGAAAAGAAAATGTACACAAATAAGATATATACAATACATAGAAAATTGGGGGAGAGAGCAATCAGGAGAGATCTTGTATAGGGGGAGGTGGGGATTACAAAAGAAAGAGGAGAAGAAAGGGAACATACCAGGAAAGGAAATAGCCAGTATAGAGGCAGGGAGGTAGAGAGAATCCCAGTGAAAAGGAGTATGGAAAAAACAACCACCACAACAAAGGAAAAGCAATCACTTGGGAAGACAATCTCCATAAGGAATTAGAAAACTGGGAAAAGAATGAACAAAGCCATAGGAAAATGCAGGACATGTTTGGGGACACTCAGAAATTGAATATGGCTCAAGAGTAGAATATATGGGGTGCAGTGGGGGAAAAACACTCCCTCTATGTTCAGAAAACCTGGGTTCAGGTTTGACCTCTGTTACTACTGATATGTGACTTCTAACAAATCACTGATCCTCACTGGGACTCAGTTTCTACATTTCTAAAATGAAAGTGGGGTTGGATTAGATTGCATCTGAGAAGGTCTCCTACCAGTTCTCAATCTATAATCCTCTGAACATTATGAGAAAGATAGAGCTGGATCAATGGTCTAGAAAAGATCTCTTTCTAAGTGGTGGATGGAAGCCAATGACAAAAGTTTTAAAGTTACCCAACTATATACAAAGTCCAGCCAAATTAGAAAGGAAGTATTATTATCACCATATGGAGAAAACTAACCCCATAAAAGTGAAAGTAGGGGTGCCCAGTCACATTTCGAAAGTCCAAAGTTTTTCCCTTTTACATCCAGGATCTTTAAGGACCATTTTCAGAACACCAAAACAGCATGCTGATTATCACTGTCTCACAGAGACAAAACATTTCATTGTAAACTCCTTGAGGGCAGGGATTGTCTTCAGTCTTTTATTTATTCTAAGCCCAGTGTTTTACACAGTGCCTGGCACACAGGAGGCACTAAATAAGTGTTTACTGATTGATATCACCAAATGAAAGAGGAAAAGGTAGAAGAACATGGCTAAAGGTGAATTAAATAATCATGCCCCATCAGGGTAGGGCAGACAACCAACCTGACTGACCAAGTCCATCTGTCTATATTCTGTACCAACACCCATTCTTTCTCTTTGAAGAAAAACAAAACAAGCAAACAACCCCCTTCCCCCTGCCAAACCCTTTTATTTATGCCTTTTGTTTTTATATGATAGTCATTTTTGGATAAAGTCCAAGGTTCCACCCCTTAGCACAGAACTCTTTCTTTTAACAAAGAAAAAAGTTTAAGCAAAATCAACTGATGAAGTGACTGTATAGGACAGATTACGGAACCTTCTGCACCTGGGTTTCCACTTCTTTGCCAAGAGGAAAGAGGGGTTTATTTGATGATCTGTTTTCTAGCACTAAGACTGGTTACTACAGTTTCTCAGAATTTAGTTTCCTTTTAGTGATCGTTTAATTTAAATGAGGGTTGTACTTTATTCCAACTTAAATACTATTTTAAAAAGTAGAGAAAGAATTAAGAGTCTCTACCTCTCTCAGTACAGAGTGGGGCTATGAAAATTTAGGAAATCAGTCAACGTTACTGTAGAAACAAGTTACACAGGACAGACAGCTATAGAGCACATTTACTAATCCCCAAAGACAAAAATATTCACCTAAATATTAAATGAGTCTCTTGCTGCCTAACTTAGCCAGACTGGTCTTCAAATAAACACTGTCTATCATAGGGACCATACTTGAAGCAATAGATCCTGGTAGGTCCTGCCAGGGATTCCATTCTCCTGGCAGTTTTTGAGAACTGAGGGCTCACCTCCCTGTCACAGTGAGGAATCAGAAAGATTTTTATAAAGGCTGATAAGAAACTAAAACTGGGATCCAGGAAGGCAATACATAAATATGGAGAACAGGCTTGTAATCAGGCACTCATAATCAGCATGACAGAGTAGAAACTGAAATTTGAGCCATTTCCTGTTCTCTCCATCCAGAATACAAATGAAGGCATTTTTGAGCTCCCAGAAATAATGAAATACTTTCCACGCTGAACCAAGGGGAACAATCTCCATACAGTTTTGCTTAAAAATAAATAAATAAATAGAAATTGAAAGCTGTGATGGGAAAAGCCTCACATTACAGATCAGCCTGTCACCAGCTAAAAATTGGACAGAATCAGGGACACCTGGTTCAAAAAACTAAAATACCACTGTGCAAAAGCTCAGACACAAAGGGCTCATGGACCAACTCTGGCAGTAAACTGCCTATTTTTCTCAAGCCAAAAAAGAGTTACTGAAATTGGAGCAACTGACAGCCCTGGGAGTTTTAACAATCTCCTTAGGCTCATCATCCTATAAATGAGAGCTGGGAGAAAAGTTCAACCAGCTAGAATTGACTTATATTCACCTCAAGTCCACTGTTCATTTCTGCACAGAGCCCCAAAGCACAACTTTGGGACCATAGTGAAATTGCATTCAAAGAGTCATAGCAAGCCCAAAATAATAAATCATGCCTGCCCGACCAGTGAACTCAGAAGCAGTCAAGGAGGGGGATTTGTGAGTGAAGCCTTGAGCCAACTGAAGTTTAAAGGACCAGAACCTAAGCTGGTCAACTTTTCTCTAGACATTCCTGTTTTAAGCTACTCGACTTCATTTTCTTTACATAAGAAGAGAAATATTTTTATGCTTAACTCAAATAGCGTGATTGTATATTAACATTAGTAAATGGTCCAATGTACATAAAAATACTTCAGAATCTGTCAAAATACATTTTTCAAAGTGGGATCCAAATTGATCTAAGAATGTCTCTGGTTAGGATTTTCATAGCCATCTCATTTCTACTTTCTTTAAGGGGATGTCCAGTATGCTTCCATCTAGCTGACACATTAATTTGCACCCAACTTGTGGTATATTCTTCTGAATTTGTATTGATCTCATTAGTCACAGACACACTTCCTGTACATTGACCCCAATATAGTGATGTCATTATTATTCTTTTCACGTATGAAGGATCAAGCGGTCAACTGTGGCCAGAGCATTGTAAAGGCACTTAAAGGAAAGACACCAACTTCAGATAAGAGAAAGTGCTTGCCATCATGGAGCTCGTGGTCTAAGAGGGCAATACACCTACACCAGTAACTCACAAAGGACAAAATAATGGATAAGTGAAGGATGGATATGACAGAAAGCCATAAGAAGTCTGAAAAAGAGATCATTACTGTTGGGTTGAGGGGGGAAGAGCTCAGGCAAAGCTCCATGGAGGTGGCAATATCTGAGCAGGGCTTTAAAAGGATAGGTGGGATCTCTTATAGGTAAAGAGAAGGAAAGTGACCATTCAAAGCATAGGGTATAATATTGGGAAATTTGTCATAGTGGGGTGGAAAAAGAGAGAGGGGGGAAGAAGAGGAGAGAAATGGGGAAGAGAAGAGAAAAGAGAGGGAAAGGGGAGAGAAAGGAGAGAGAAAGGGGGAGGAGAGAGAGAAAGAGGGAAGAGAGAGAATGGAGAGAGAGAGAGGAGAGAAAAAAAGAGGAAAGGGAGAGAGAGAAAAGGGAGAGAGAAAGAGGAGAAAGAGACAGAGAATGAATCATTGAGAGAAGGTAAAGGACATTAAAGGGGCCAGTCTGGTTGAAATTTAGAGTACGTGAAGGGACATGATGTGAGATAAAAGCCAGAAAAGCTGGACAACACTGGCTTATGGAGGGGTTTGACTGCCAGGCTTTGGAGCCCAACCCAGAGGCTGCTGAAGCAATCCAGGTGAGCAGTAATGAGGACCTTCACTAAGGCAGCAGCAATGAGAATAAAGAGACAGAGAAAAGAGGCATAACTGTCAGAATGCTGTGGTTGTGCTACAAATGGTGCTTTGTAATGCTGCAGTCCTAGGTCACACCCCAGACTTCAAATGCAGAAATCTAGAGAATGCCACTTGAGTGCATGCATCAGGCTGCACCTCCTTCACCTGCCAAGGGTGACATTTTCCCTTCTTTTGAACCTGTATAGAGCTGTCCTTTGTGTATTTAAGGAAACCTACACAATCTGTTATCCAAGATCAGAGAACTGGCATACATAAATACCGAAATACTAACATTTATAATTAATCTTTGATTTGTATCAGTATGAGTGAAAGAATAACGCATTTATTTAGAATTAACTATAGGTAAAAAGCTCTGTGCTAAGGCAAAGAGAGAAGGAAGACAATCCCTGCTCTTAAGGAACTCACATTTTAATAGGAGAGACAACCCTTATGGATGATTTCAGTTGAAAATCAAATGGAAAAATCCCATCCTCTTTAGGGTTCAGTGGCAAAGTAGATGTTGATACATCAATATGGCAAGTATTATCAGAATCCTTATATTCATCCAACTCTCAGCTAAGAGCTACCTCCTATGGGAATTTTTTTTTAATTTCTTTCCTCCATGATGGTTTTGCTCTACCTCTCAAAGAATCACAGAATTTGAGAATTGGGAGGGACCTCTGCTAGCACCTTGTCAAACCCAAACATGAAGGAATCCCCACTCTAGCATAACCAACAAGTGGTTTCCATTCTCAACGTCACCCTCATCAACAATGAATATTTATTACTGCTTCTCATGCACCAAGGCTGTGTGCTAAACTTAGGGTGAAATTATGTCTTGCTCCATCTTTATATCCCCCACCAGGATCTAGAAGGTAATAGGAATTTAATAAATAGAATTGAATGGAATTTATCCTCCCATTACCCCAATAAGATACTGGTTCAGGCCACAAATTAGGAAATAAGGATTTTGAGAAAAATGGTAGAGAAGAGATTCCTCCAGGATTAAACAGTGAACAAAACTGTGGCAGAGCCAGGGAATAATTTCAGATCATTTTGACTCTAGTGCATGATATAAATTAACATGCTTCCTATCCATACATATGATGCTGTTGTGAGTCAGGATATTGATAGATATTGATGGGAAAGTGTGTGTTAATCTTTCTTTTTCTACCTTCCCCATTCCTGGAATGCCAGCTGGGTCTAAGCCCTGGGACAGTCTGGGTTAACTTTGCCCTAAAGTGAATTAACCTGGGACCTAACTGTGGGCAAAGGGAAAATTTTAAAAAAGTAGTTTTTAGGATTTTGCTGAATAGCACATGAGACCCCAGGCCTCGTCATTTCAGTGCTTTTTATTTGTTTTTTATTTTCCTACACTGCTTTTTAACTGCCTTGAGAACTGCTTCTGAGAGTACTGAAATATGGTTTTAGTAAAAGGTCAAGTTGTTTGGACCTTCGGGTTCTGAAAGGTCCATCATATAAAATGCAGAAAATGGACTCAGACAGAGGCAAACAACACTATCTCCATCAAGGTCTTTTCGATAAGTAAGTTGCAGGGTCCCAAATCTTCAGTGAGTTGAAGTAATGCTAAGTTTCTCTAATAATATATACCCCCATTCATTCTTTTCCACAAAGGTAGTTAGAGATCATACTAGCCCCCTCCTGGTCAACCTATTACACTAGCCCCTCCTTCTCTGCTTAATAGCTAATAATAATAATAATAATGATGATGATGATGACGATGATGTTGTAAGAATGATAATGATGATGGTAGCTTGCATTGATAGAGTGCTTTACTTTTTTTTAACTTTTTTTAAAGTTTGCAATTATCTTATTTTATCTGCACAACAAACCTAGCATGTGCATGCTGTCAGGATCACAATTTCGCAATTGGGAAAATGGAAACTGTGATTAAGTGACTCGTCCAGGGTCACACAGCTAGTAAATATCTGAGGCTGGTTTTAAACAAGTCTCCCTGACTCCAGGAATTGACCACCTGGCTGCTGATTTACATAAGTAATCTAACATAGGAGACTGAATGCTAGGTTTAGGAGTCAGAAAAACCTAGATTCAAATCCTACTTTAGATACCTAATAGTTATACCCTAAGCAAGTCACTTTGCCTTGGTTTCCTCATCTTTGAAATGGAACTAACAAAAGCAAATATCTCGGGGCAGCTGGGTAGCTCAGTGGATTGATAGCCAGGCCTAGAGACAGGTTCAAATCCGGCCTCAGACACTTCCCAGCTGTGTGACCCTGGGCAAGTCACTTGACCCCCATTGCCTACCCTTACCAAGCTTCCACCTATAAGTCAATACACAGAAGTTAAGGGTTTAAAATAAAAAAAGCAAATATCTCACAATGCTGTCATGAAGATTCAGTGAGAATGTATGTAAAATGTTTTTCAAATTTTAAATCACTATAATAATTATAGTCTCTTCTACTGCTGATTTCTCTGACCAAAGTCAGGCCAGATGCTTCTTTCTGCAAAAAAATTTCATTATGGAAAAAGGAAGGGAATTCTGTGCAAAGGGATAAAATATCACAAGGTTGGGATAAGATTGCCCTAAAGGTCCTAACTAAAAATGAACTAACCAAATAAAAAGTAAACCTTTAAGCTACATTTGGTTTACTTTTCCATAACACTATATTTGTTTGCTTTTGCAAAGCCCTGGCTTATTAAAAACACACATATGGATCATAAAGTACTAAATATTACAATTATCAAGTTTTTTAGTTAAAGTTTAGAGTCCTTTCAATGAGACCCAGCATCCCTTACACAGAGAGAGCTACCACTTCAGGTTGTTATTCAGAAATTTTACAATAAAGGAATTAAATCAAAACCAAAGCTCCACATCTTTTATCAAATAAAAGGTAATAATGAAACTTTCTGAAGAGCAGAAACTTCTCCGCTATATTCCTAGCCCGACCATTCCTTTATATTTCTTCCCTTCAGAAAGGAAAATATATAAATTAGCCTAGCTGTCTATGAGCCCCCCCAAAACTTCTTTGGGAGGTTGGTAAATGGCAGTTTACTGGAAATGAAATAGGTGTAAAGAAGTAAAAATAATCTGGGAGCCCCTACCCCAGTGCAAAAGCACACAAAGGGCATTTTTATTAAATGTTGGCTAGAAAAAAAAAGTGTGGTTTGATGAGATAGTTACTAGGAGACTAGAGATCCCTTTAGCAGAAGCAGGTGAGAGACAAGTGCTGGACATGCCTCCCAATCACAAAGTCATCATCTTTACACTCTTTCTCTTGCCCTAAAAGATATTCCCAAAATGGAGAGGAAAGCCTTGAAATGTGGAATGTTTTTCCATAATCAACGCCCTGGACAGATATTTTGGTAAAACATCACGAGGTTGGGAGAGACCTGCTTTGGCCTTCCTAACAAATATCAGAGCAGGAAATTGGTGTAAAAAAAGAAGTCAGCAGAGAAATTATAAAGCTATTTAATCTCCACGGGCATCGTACCACACAGCTCCATTCTCCCACAGGGCATGGAAGAGATTAGGATATAATCAGGTCCTTAACAAGTATCTTATGCTCCTCAATACCACAGAGAGATTATAAAACAACCATCAAACCTCTCTAATTATCAACAGTCACATTACTTCTCAAAAGCTTTTTTTTTTTTTTTGCCTAGGAAAGCATGACCCTATCAAATAGTTTTAAACTACACACATCATATTTACCATAGCAGCACCAACACTGCCATCCTTGTCTGTGTCCCCTTCCTTTGGCTCTTTTCTGTATATTTTTTAAAATGTTGCATTTATGCTCTTTTCTATTTTCCCTGTTTTTTCTGATCACTATCACTATCTCCCTTCAGTGGCCTTTGCTCTCATTCCTTCTCTCTCAAATAAAGCCCTCCTTTAGGGTTTTTTCCTTCTCTTTTCATTTCTTTATATACTTCCCTTATTTTCTTTCCATTTTCAATATTTGTCATTTCAATAAAAGAATGTACTCCATTACATTCAAATATCACAATATATTAAACCATTTCTCCCATTCATTGCATTTGTGTTATTTCCAGTTATTTTGTCATCATAAACTTTTCGTTGGATTGTTTGGATTATACGTAAGCTCAGGAAAAGCCCTCCCTTATAACAAACGAGTAGTCAAAGCTATCTCTCTTGTATTGTTTGTATCTCACATAGAGTCCACCACCTTTCCACCAATGGAGATGCACTGTAGTGAATGGGGCATGTTTCATCAGCTTTGGTTGTCTGGAGTGGTGACTGACCATTGCATGCATCCATGTTGTAGTCCTTTGCAATGGTGGTGTTGAAATTCTGCTCTCCTGCTTCTGCTCACCATCATAAACTCTATTTTTTTAATTTTGAAAAAAAAAAAGAAGAAATCTTGGCTTCTGAAAATCTACCATGGCAATAGTAAGAGACTAGAATGAAAGGGAAATGGCATAGAACAATTTAGAAGCTGGTTCACATACTAAGGACATCAGGAAGAATTCTAGGGGAAGTCCACCCCCAGGGAAGCCTGGTGAGAAAGTATTAATAAGAGTAGAATTTGGAGCTGACAAGCAGAAATGAATGCCCTTCCAGGAAAGCTACTGGGCAGTTTGTTGTTGGCTTTTTTTAAGGTTTTTATTGATATCTTCCAATTCTTACATCATACTTATCCCCATTATCCTTCCCACTATAAGATAGTTGGAAATAATTAGACAGGGATGAGGAACTATCGTGACTCAGAGAGCCTTCAGAGGAAAATCAAATTACTATGGTTAGAATTTAACACAAGTCTTCTTTTGGAAGTGGGGGAGAGAAGAGTATAGGAAAGATATTACAATCACTGATACTATGGTGTTTTATCTCTCTCTCTCTCCCACTAGAAATTTTCTTTGATTTTTACTTTTAACATATGCATCAACACTTAAATTATAACCTTTAAGAGGGCTTGTTCCTTAATTGCCCAAGTTGAAGTCAAAAAGTTAAGGTAAAAATATTTAATCTCCAAAAATAACTAGCAGCTAGACCATATTGAGCCCCAACCTCACATCTCTTCCCCTGAGAGACAAAAGAAACAGAACAAGGCTCCCAATTAGGTCAGTTCAGTTCAT
Organism: Gracilinanus agilis; assembly: GCF_016433145.1. NCBI lineage: Eukaryota > Metazoa > Chordata > Mammalia > Didelphimorphia > Didelphidae > Gracilinanus > Gracilinanus agilis. The sequence continues at coordinate 472,351,763 of NC_058133.1, forward strand.
TCTACAAAATTCTCTCTGAAGTATCAACTGCGTATAAGCCACAGAGGTGGTTGGTGCCATCCAGATCAGGAGCAGAAAGCCATGTGGACATTAAATCAGTGTCTGCCTCAGTATCTTCATCTGTAAAATTGGGATGAAAACAGCACCTAACCTCCAGGGTTGTTGTGAGGATCAAAGGAGGTAACATTTTCTAAAGTGCTTTGCAAACCCTAAAATGTTAAATAAATGCTAGCTCATAGCAATTAGGATGGAAAGAAGTAAAATAATGTCCACCTTCCAGCAACAGAATTCATTCTATTTCCCCCAGCCCTCTTCCAAACATCCCTGTTTCTGCTGAAGGCACCATAATCCTTCTGGTTTCCCAGGTTTGAAAACTCACCAAGAGCCTGAAAACTCCTTATTCTCCCTCATCCTACACACCCAATCAAGTTGCAAAATCTGAACTTTTCCAACATGGCTCACCTCCACCCCCTTCCCCATAGTTGAGCCATTTATTTCAGACCTTTGTCCCTTGTTTTCTGATTTAATGCAGTGGTCTCCTTGCCTTAAGTCTCTCCCACAAAGGAACATGAGCTCCTTGAGGGCAAAAACTATTCCATATTTGTTGCATTTATGTCAGTGCCTAGAATATAGCTTAATAAATTTTTCTTGATTGCTAGATCAAGCTCTGAAATCCTACAAAAAATTACTGTTTGTATAATTCACGTAGGCAATTTGAAGCTCTCTTGTTATCTGGTCCATAAATGTTTATTCAATTAAATGTGTGTATGTCTATTTTTCAAACAAGACAATAAGCTGTTGGAGGGAAGAGATTACATCCTTAATATATATATATATTAGCATCCTCCTGCCCCATAGTGTTTAGTAAAAGGAAAAGTGTTCAGTTAAAAAAAAAAAAAGATCAGTGTCTGCTGAAAAGTATTATTTGAACCATTTCGCGGCAGCTGAGAACAGATCAACATGTTGAGAATGAGATATGGAAGTGTGCCCTAAGGAAAAGAGCTGAATAAGTAAGAATTGAGAGGGTTTCACAAACAGAACACAAAATAGCTTTTTAGCCTCTCAGTGTAAAGTGCTGCGGTTCATATATGACTCAGTAGTCTCATTAGAAACATTTTTGTTCCCATTTCCAATGTCTTTCTGGTCTCAGCACACCTAAGGCACATTCTACTTACCTGTCCATTGTGGAGGGCAGCGACAGTTGTAAGTATTGACCCCATCCACACAAACACCCCCATTCTGACAATTGTGGTTTGGACAGTCATCAATATTCCGCTCACAAGTGTTCCCTTCGAAACCTGATACAAGAAAAACAATAACAAAAAAGGTCAATTATTCACAGAGGGAAAAGGTGACCTGACAAAGGTTCTGTTCCAAATCCTTCCCCCAATATCTCTACTTGATTAGCCAGCAGTTCTGCTCAAATGTAAAATAAGAAAGGGAGTCTAGATGATCTCTTAGGTCTCCCTCCAGCTCTAAATTTATGATCCTATACTCAGCCCAAGACCCATCAACCAAAAATATCCCCCTATATCCATGTTCTTTCTTTTCATACTGTGACTAGTATATTTCCCTCACTGTGACTCCAATGATTTAAAATCTCCACCAGAACACCCATAGATTACATTTTTTTTGTTTAATTTAATTAAATTGAAAAAAAAATTTTCCCATGGTTACATGATTCTTGTAATTCCTCCATCTCCTTTCCCCTCCCCACTCCAGAAGTTGACAAGTAATTCCCCTGGGTTATACATATATCACCATAGATTTCCACTTTACTTGTATTGGATAATATTCTGGTGAAGGAAGTAAACTTTTCCCCCTACTAGGATTTCACTGGTAGTATTTTAAAAACATATCCCCTTGTGGTATTGTATGAGTGTGCTCTTACAACAATGACCAATATGGAAATGTATTTTGCATGATAATAAAATAAAATTTAAAAAATAAAAATAAAAACATACCCCTACCTAATTCTTCTATCCCTCATGTCAGTCACACTGGGGTTGGGGAGAGGGAAAGGAGAGATGGAGATAAGACAACAAAGTTGGTACAATTAAATATTGATTATGATCCACTCAAGAAGGGAATCATTTCCCCCCCTCAATCATTCCTTTCTATTTTGTTCTTTACTTTTATACATCAGATCTCACACTCACCCTCTTTTAATAGCTGCTCTATCCACTCTTTCCTTCTAGTTGGTTCTTCTGTGGTTCATTTTGGGGATTTGCTCCTTTGCTGCCTACTTCTGGCACTAAGATTTGGGTCTCAAGACTATTAAGCTTCAAGATTAATGGCTCATCAACTTCTAAGTTAAAATCAATTATGGGTCAGTCATTATATCTGGCCTCCCTTAAGAGTTTTCTTCCTTCTCTATCTCTATCACAAGCTTTTCCTGTGAGTCCTTTGTCTATGCTACTTCACCCTTGGCCTTACAGGGATTTTTTTCCATTGTTTTCTTTTTCAACAGCAACCATACAAAACAATACTGGCCAGATCATTAGAGTAAAACAAATTATACTCTGTGAAACTAAGAATTTAAGTGAAACTGGAAATTATGACTTAACAGCATGATATTTCTTTAGGAATGCCAAAATGATGATATTACTAAGTATGACGAGGACTACTAAATTTTGGGGGGAGGACTCCAAATTTTTTATTTCATATATACTATATGGAATATTTATTCTATTCAAATTTATTTTATTTATTCTATTCAAAGATATGAATGCTATAAAGGTAACCATAAATCTTTAGACAGGTGAAAAATCTTCTATGCTATTTTACATTTAATGAGAATCATTAGAAACATGGGACTACTGACCTCCCAGCTATTGGGCAATGAGTTTTGTAGCATTTTTCCAGGAGGAACAATTGGTCTGCCCAGCCAAGGGATTTTCACTGAACTACTATTATCTGGTCAATGATACACAGAGCTGAACAACTATTGGAGGGTTGTTCTTTGGCCAACAGTGAGAAGGAAGATAGGAAATCAAACCTACAACTTCCATCTCATTCACATCCTCCTCTAAACAACAAAAATAATAACAGTAACAGCTGATCAATAGCTTTAGGCTTTCCAAAACACTTTACACAAGTGCTTTAAATCAGCAATGGACTTCAAAGTCAGATGAGATCTGGGTTCAAATCCCACCACTGTCCTTTACTACCTATGTGACAATGGGCAGTTCAGCTAAACTCTCTGGTGCTCAGTTTGCTCATCTGTAAAACAAAGAAGTTGAACTAGATGATTTCTGAGGTCCCTTCCAGTTCAATTATTCTAGTTCACTAGAGGAGTCTTTCCACTTGACTATAGTTATCTGAAAGGCTGGCAATATTCAATACAATCACTAAAGCCTATGCCCAATCTTACATTATCTACTCCATTTTAAGAGGTCTTATCTATATAAAAAATTTCTAGAATCACAGAATTTTAGATCTGGAAAGAATCTTAGTGATCACTTATCTCTACTCCTACTTTTGGGGGGGGGGGTCCAGGTCTGTGACTTCATTTGGTATGGGGAAATTCTTGGTAGGTATGAGAAATTCCTCCACTGTTATAGACTGGAATCTCACTTGTACTTTAGAGACTCTGAGATTTGTCTGGGGGCATTAATATGTGTGAGACATCACATTAGAACCCAAGGCTAAGTAAATTACAAAATTTATCCTTCTATCTGCTAGGCAGCATTATTTCCCCTTTCTATATTTTATACCTGAGAAACGTGAGGCTCATAGAGCTTAAGTGATTTGGTCAAAGTCCCAAAGCTAGATAGTATAAGGAGATCCCCTGATTTCCAGATCTCCCTAGAGCACAGTTGCCTTAACAACCTGAAAAATGACTTAAGATTTTAACTTTCCATGCCTGCTGGGAAAATCTGAGTTAAATCAGTTCATCTGCTCTGATGCTTGGCAAGCAAAGACTCATGCTTTTAAAAATAGAAATATGAAATTCTTTAGGAAATATAGCTATCGAGTCACTAAAATAGCCCAATGGTTGAACTTTTTAACCCTGCACATTAAAACCTCTGAGAAACCCACAGGGAAAAGAAAAGGTTCATATGAATGAATTACTGTCCAGACACTTCTTAAAAATACATTTATATATATATGTATATATA
>NC_058133.1:472360875-472378027 GCF_016433145.1 Gracilinanus agilis
TATATATATACATATATATATATATATTTCTAAAATTAGACCAGAAAATCATAGACTCGGTACTAGAAAAGACCTTCACTTAAATCTGGCCTCAGAGACTTTTGGGTAGCTATGTGACCCTGAGGAAGTCTCTTAACCCCAATTGTGTAGCCTTTACTGTTTTTCTGTCTTGGATCTGATACATAGTATTGATTCTAAGATTAGAAGGTAAGGGAGGCGAGGAGAGAACCTTCAAGACAGTCAAACATGTACAGTATCTATTGTAATAGATACTTCACCTAAACGAGGAGACTCAGAATCACAGATAGTACATGGCAGAATTGGGATTCAAATTCAGCAGTTTAAATTAAAGTCTCTCCTTTTCACATTATTTCCTGCCCAAAATTGTAAAGGGACTAAAAGGGCAACCAGGAGGGGTTTATGGAGTAGGTCAGTAGGTGGTAGCCTTCAATTTCATGCTCAGCAGCAGAACAAGTCATTTCACCTTCTGATGACTCAGTTTCCCCATCTTTAAGTGTGATCATTAGCACATAAAAGAAGAATACTTCTGAATGCCTAAGATGTCTCTTTTTTAAAAGCCAACCCAAACTACTTCTTTGGGGTAGGAAACAATGCTGAATGATCATAGGGACCTTCTCAAAGCATCCCACCATCAGGAAGTCTTTCCCAACTAGAAGTTATTTCCTAACCCAATTGTATATTCCTAGATATATGAACTGTGAGCCCCAAAGTCTTAAATTGTGCAAAAATATAATTGTTCACAGGTTTATTGCATCATTTTTTGGTTTGCATTAGAGTGGGGTATTGTGTTTTAAGTAATGAATAGGCTCCTATAAGATGGACACTAGGTGGATTTGAATTTTTTTCCCCTCCCTCTTAACTGCAGTGTCCAACTATTGCCATAAGGCAGTGGGCACTCTATAAGTACTAAACGATGAGAGCATTTTGTTTCTCTGAAAATGGCCAATGAGGTGGCAGGAAGACCCAAGTTCAAATCCAGCCTCAGACATTTACTATCTGGGTGACTATGGGCAAGTCACTTAACTCGGTTTGCCTCAGTTTTCCCATCTATCAAATAAGCTGGAGAAGGAAATGGCAAACCACTCTGCCAAGAAAATCCCAAATGGGGTCATGAAGAATCAGACAGAACTGAACAACAACAAATCTTTTCCTTTTCCTCAATGATTCAAACATTTCACTGAAGCTCAAACATTTGTGTGAGGTAATTCAAATCAGAAATTAGATAATTTTTTCTCTAATTCTTGATGTTTCTTACTTCACCAATGAGGAATATGATTTGCTTGAAATAGTAAGGTAAGTCAGGAAGATAATTTTTGACTCCTTATTTGTAGGTCTCTGAAATCTGATGACCTGAGTTTGAGGCTATAATAATAATAATAATAATAATAATAATAATAATAATAATAATAATAGCAGCTAGCATTTATAGTCCCTGCTATGTGTCAGGCACTTTGCAAATATTATCTCATTTGATCCTCACAACAATCCTGCAAGAGAGGTTTTATAATTTACAGTTAAAGAAAAGGGGGAAAACAGAGGTTAAGAGCCTTGCACAAGGGCATAAATAAATGCCTAAATCAGAATTTGAATACAGGGTCTTCCTAACTCCAGGATCAAAGTTCTATCCACTGATCTGCCTAGTTCCTGCCATTTGGCTACATGAGTGAGTCAACATCTCAGAACTTCAGTATCCCCATCTGTAAAATGAGGGTAAGAATATTTGCCCCACCAGCCTTGTAGGGTAGTTATGGGAGGCAAATGAAATATTATAAAGCTTTTGTGATCTCAAAGTGCTATAGAAATGTGAGTTGTCATTAGGCCAGGCAGAATCTTCTCTCTTGCTAAACGTCTAGTGATTTCCTTTTTCCTGGGGAATAATATTCTGGTTTGATAGATCCCTTCCTGTACACACTCTCAGAATTCCCTAAGGTTCTTATCCTAGCTGATGGATAACAATGCAGAGAATTTCAGTGAATAATCACTCTCTCCTAGCTAAAAAACTTCCTTTATTGACTTCTTTGACTTCCTGTCATTGTTTCACAGCCAAAGCAACCCCCTGGTTTGAGGCAACTGTTAAAGGACATTTTCTACAAAGTGAAAGAGCCCTTTTTTTCTCCCCTGAAAGGTTTATACAACATTAAACCAAATGCAATCACCGGGCTCTTTGGATCTCTGCTATATCCAAATGCCAGAACATATGGAAAAGTGAAATGTTCACATGCAGGCGATTTTCTTAACCCTAAAAAAAATGCAAAGACTCTTGAAGAGTAATGGCTTCCTTTAAATGATCCTCTCCCCTGAAAGACATGGAAAAAAGACCAGACTCAGGAAACTAGGGTTCGAATATAGCCTCCAGTACCGACTGGCTGGCACCTTAAAAAACCCTTGTTGAATGAATGACTTATTGATTATGTGATTGTGGGGTCAAGTCACTCAGTCTCCGAAAGCTTCAATTTCTTTATCTGTAAGAACAAACAACCCATCTGAAAGGCTTGTTGTGAGGAAGTCACTTTGCATACCTTAAAATGCTTCATTAATGTGAGATCCTAAGAAAACAGATTTAGAGTAGCAATGAACCTCAAGTCCTAAATTCTTTTTACACATGAGGAAACTGAGAGGCAGTGAGATTAAGTGCTTGCCCACCAGGGTAACACAGCTAATAAGAATCTGACGTAGGATCTTCTCAACTCCAAGATGAGTGCCAATATACTATGCCACACTGCCTCCTCCTTTTAGGATTTATAACCATGATATTATTCATAATGCACTAATACACATTTATTCAGAGCCCAGAGTGCATTTTCTGCCTTTTGAAAGTAGAGAAACAAAAAAATCAGGGGGAAAATCAGATTAACCTCTTGAATAACATATAATTATAATGGAAGGATTTCAGGTGAATTCAGTTCATTCAGACCAAACTGAAATATATTTTCAAAACCTGTGGCTTTCACACAAGCCAAAAAAAAAAAAAAAAAAAACAACTTCTTTCCCATTCACTTCTGAGGATGGTATATACACAGAATCTAAGAGTTTCCAACTCCCTCTACAAAGCAGGGGAGAGAACTTTTTTTTGAGGCGATTCTGCTTACTTCACAGATTTTCCTCCTCTGCAGTTTTCTTTCTTTTGTTTTGTTTTGTTTTTTGTATTACTAAGACACTTGTATAAAAACAGGATTGTTGTTGCTTAGCAATTCATCTGTTCCAGCTGCTTATTCTCCAACCCCAGTTAAAATCCTCAGTTTTTGACATTCTAATTATTCAAACAAGATTCTTCAAATCTTCTTTCTTTCTCCTTTCCAATGGCACTACCTAGCATACCTAATCACATACTCTTGTATACTTCTCAGAAGTGGGCAGGGTGTGTATGTTACCTATGTATATAAAGGTATAGTGGCGAGATAAACAGATTCTGTCAATAAACAGATGTGTCTAATTTTCAATCCTTCACTCCTTTCCCATGCCTGTCCCTTTCCCATAGCTCTGTTCTCCAACTTTACCTTTAAAAGATGCAATAAAAAATTTCCTAGTCACCCATCACCATAAATACTGACATGGTAAATTGTCCTATGTTGATTTATGCACCATAAAGTATCCATAAAAGTCCTCTGCTATCTCACCACTGGAACATCATATTTATAATCTTTACACTTCTCCTTTTCCATGATTGGAAGGTTCCTTCCTTGATATGAGAGAGTCCCACCCAAAGCCACCTTCTGCTGATGTGCTCCCAGACCCAAGGGGTTCCAAGAGCTCCTTACCTGGCAGGCAGTTGCATTCAAAGGTAAAGTCTCCAGTCTGACGGCAAGTCCCTCCATTCACACATGGCGAGGGAGCGCACGGCACATAGGGACTGTCACAGTGCTGCCCAGTGAAACCCTGTGGGCACTGACACTGGTAAGAGCCTGGCAGGTTGAGGCATGTACCGCCATGCTGGCAGCGCCCAGGCAGGTCACATTCATTCAGGTCAGTGTCACACTTCTGTCCTGTGTAGCCTGCTGGGCAGCTACAGGAGAACTGGTTGGCCATGGTGGTGCATGTGCTTCCATTGGCACATGGCTGAGATAAGCAGGCATCAATCCACTGGCAGTGCTTTCCTATGGGAAAGATGGTTATATTTAGCAACTTGACAAAAATGGGGTTCCTCCATGCTACCATTCTTCAGCTCCATTCTCAATAGCAAACACAACTTTTTAGCTTACTAAAGGGAAGCACCAAATTCCTATAGTTCAGGAGGTATCAAAAGCACCTTTGGAAACCTGGCCTAAGCACCACCCAAAAGTAGGAGTGTGCAGGTTTTCTGATAACATCCCTAAATGGCTCCTTGAAGACAAGGGCTCCAAAGTATCCTATCTCAGTATCTCAGCAGCTGATCTGAATACATAAAAAGAACATGGAGTATCTCTCTGAGGCAATGGGGTAATTACTACTGTAGGTTAACTTAGCAGGAGCTCTAATAGTTATAGCATCAGGTGAAGGTGTGGATTAATTAAATAATATCTCCTTGGATTTTCATTCTTTGTACTTCAAAGATCTAGGATTTTACTAATGCTGGCACTCTTCTCTACTGATAAAACCCACTAACCTACCACACCTCAAGAGACAGTCTTCTAAGTTTGAAAAAAATTACCCTTTGGTGGTAAACCTTTTCATGATAGAGTCTTCAGCCTTCTCATGATGGAGTTCTTAAACCTTTTCAGGATGGGTCCCTTAAACTTTCTCATGATGGAGTACTTAAACCTTCTCATGATGGGGTACTTAAATCTTTTCAGCATGGGGCCCTTAAGCTTTCTCATGATTGGGTCCTTAAACTTTTTCATGATGGGGTACTTAAACCTTCTCATGATTGGGTCCTTAAACTTTCTCATGATTGGGCCCTTAAGCTTTCTCATGATGGGATCCTTCAACCTTCTCATGATAGGATCCTTCAAACTTAGTTTGTTTGCTCTTGTTGCTAGGTCTAAACTCAAGAGCTTTTTTCAGCATGGTAAGATCTTCCAGAGTTTAGCTATGCTGTTACAGCAGGAATCTTACTTACATGGTATATGTCCCCATGTACTCTATAATCTAATGTCACTGGCCTCCTTGTTACTCCTCATACAACACACTCCATCTTCTGATTCTAAGAATTTTCTCTGGCTGTCTTTCATGCCTGGAATGCTCTCCCTTCTTCATTCATCTCTTGCCTCTTGGCTTTCCCATATTTTTTCAAGACCCTGCTAAGACCTCACCATCTACACATCTACAGGAAATCTGACTGGATCTCTCTTAATGCTTGTGCCTTCTCTGTTGATCATCTCGAGTTTATCTTCCTTTCTTCCCCTTCCTCTCCCTCACTTCCTCCCTCTCTCTGTCTCTGTCTCTCTTCTCAGGATGATGACACTTGTTTGCTGAGGTGTGTGGCAATATGTAAACTCCGTAGATACTTCCTTTTATCAGAAGAGAAAGAAATACTCTAGCAATGAGCTCTTCTTAAAAATAAACACTCTTTGTGAAACAGCTTTATCTAGAAAGGTTTGCCCAAATCCCAATCATTGCTTATCTTTAGTTTTACTTATTTAACTTTTCTTTTAATCATGGGCTGGCTAAAGGAGATGAATGATTTCTGCTTCCTTACCTAAGGTGAAAGGATGAATTCCCTTTGGCATCCTTTCCTGGACTCACTTGAAAACCCAGAGTTGTGCCAAAAGGTAATTCCTCCAAGGTAAAATACCCTCATACTGCTTTTCTTAAATAAACCTCTTCTGTCTCTGTAGGCAAGACCAATGATTTATCATTCAATGCCTGAGGTAGGGTAGAGGGAAATGAGGGACAGTTGTTTGCTTGGGGTTTGGATGATAAATTCTCTGAATTTCTGAAGGGCAAACTGCTCAGATCACATCCCAGACAGATCACTTCTTTCTCCTTTTCCCTCTTCCCCTTCTTGAAAGGCCAGAGTATAAGGAAATATTTGTTTTTGGCATAGGTGGAAGAAAATATCCCATAATCCTTCTATTCTAGAGGATGCCTTTAAGATTAGACATCAGGAACTATCAAAGACAAAGGAGAGCCTCCAGACAAGGATGAAGGAGGCACTAACCTGAATCCCAATCCCTACCTGTACGGCCTGATGGGCAGATGCATTCGTAGGTGTCTTGGCTACGCGTGATACAAGTGCCTCCATGCAGGCATGGACGGGAGACAAAGCACAGGTGGGAGGTGGAGTACTGGCAGTCCTCACCCGTGAAGCCTGGCGCACAGCGGCACGTGGCCTTCCCCTGCATGGCCAGAGGCACACAGGTTCCTCCATTCTGGCATCGGGTCCTCTCACAGGGATCCTGCTGCTGGCAATACTCTCCTAGGAAGCCCTCTGGACACCTGCACAAAGGAAAGAGTTGTCCATAAAAATGACAACTGACAAGAAACCATTCTCTTTGATGACCCCTGGCTCATTCAGCTTTGCACACACATTTCTTTTAAGGCAGCATGGAAAGTTTTCCTCCCATTCCTATATCAAAGACCAGTCTGGGCTTTAGCAAAGAGCAGCATGAAGAAATTTAAATGAAACAGATGAAAAGATCAATGTGGGGACATTTAAGCATCCCATCCACTCTGCTGCCTGCTCCAAGGGGCTCACGCTGATCAGAGATCTTAGCCTGAGAGCTGGAAGGGATCAGCTTCTGACTTAGGGACATCCTCATAAGCCATCTGGTCCAATGCCCTCATTTTATAGATGAGGAAACTGAAGGTTTAAGTGACTTGGCCACTATCACAGAAGTGAGAAGTATCAAAGCTAAATTTCAAACCCAACATTCTTTCCATTAAGTCACATTGTTTCAGGTGTTTAAGTTTAGTTGGCCATCTCAGGGAAGAGAAGAAAAGTGAGTGATAGGATTATAATGGATTTGACTGTGTTAGGAAGGGGAGTCAAGGCTAACCAACAGAGCACAAGAATCAGTGGAGACCCCCACCCCCAAGCTGGAAGCTAAGCTCCTTGCAGGTAGGGACTGTTTCCCTTCTGTCTTGTATCCCCAGAAACTAGCACAATGCTTGACACAGAGTACATATTTAATATGTACTTACTGATTAATAGTCCAAACCCCATGAAAGCCTAGAAGCCAAATTTTGTCTGATGACCAGCCTACCTAAGTTGAAGATCATTACCAAAAGGCTAACGACCAGTTAAGGGCATTTTTTAGCCACTACAACTCATGAAATTGCCTACTAAGTTTTACAAAAGTGTGTCCAGGAAACTATTCTCACATTGTCATAAGCTATTGAACATACACATTTTCACATGCATACATAATTTTTATATTTTGTAAAGGAACCAAACATTTCTTTTTTTTTCTTTTACCAATTACATGTAATAACAAATTTCCACATGTTTTCCAAAGTTATATGATTCAAATTGTCTCCCTCCCTCTTTCCTCTACCCCTCCCAGAGTTGGTAAGCAATTTAATCTGGGTCATACACATATTATCATGTAAAACATATTTCCATATTAGAACCAACAATTTTAAACTTTAGGTATCCACTGGCCAGGAATGTAGTTGAGAATTCCTGTTTGGCTATGGGTTGGACAAGATGGCCAGAAGTCCCTTCTAGCTCTGACATTCAGGGTGATTCTTACAATCTGCATCAGTTGGAGAGACCCCCCAAACTGATTAAATCAGTCATCTGAAGTACTGAAGCAATGGATTTCACATGTGTTCCTTTCTTTTTCATTCCCACAGCTGCCACTTCTTGTTTAGCCCCTTAACACCTCATACCTAGACTATCATAATAGCATCGTAGGATTTCACCCTGCCTGTAAACTAGCCTAGAATCTTACTAAAACCACTTCCATCATGGCATTTCTCAGCTCGGAATCCCTCATCAGCTCTCCATGGTCTACCAAGTGTTCAAGACGTTCCAAATCTCTCTTCCAGACAAACTAGTCCTCTTACTGTCCCTAAAACATAACCGACTTCTGCCTTTGTGACCATTTCTGAGTCTTGGTTTCCTCAACTACAAAAACAGGAAGGTTGGCCAGCATAATCTCTAAGTTCTCTGCCAGCTCTTAATATTTTAGGTGCTTATCACTCCTCACTTGAAGGGCCCCTCATTACTTTTCTCTGATTGCATCAATCCCATCACTCTTCAAGACCTAGTTCAATTCTTATCTCTTCTTTTAAGAGCTTTTCCTCAGCCTAGAGTAACCTCCCTCTTCTGAACTTCTACCCGACTGTACCAAGGAGCTCTAATAAGGATGATATAGTATGAATCTTCATTTAGCCCCTATGTTTGAGATCATTTACATTTGACCATCTATGTGAAGTATAAATGGATGCTGTATGATATGTTTCTTTGTGTACATGTACACCTAATAAAATCTGCAAGGACTGAAATATTTTTTCTGGGGGAGGAAATAGTGAGTATGTCAGATAAGGAAAATATTTTCCAAGAGACTATGACCATAAAACAATTAGTAAATGATGAGAGACAGGGGTCTGGGAGGAAGGATAGTCATGAGGGGCAAAGAATCCACAATGGCAACATACAAGAGCCAGGAATGGTTTTAGCTTCCTAAGCAACCAGGGGCTGATTTTAAGGTGAACAGAAAAGAGAGAGGAAACATCCTGGTTGAGGCACCAGAAACTGATAGCAAATGATCTATGCATATTTTTTTATTCTCCTTACCCAATATCCCCATCTCAGCTGCAGTCACTATCCAAGCCTGGACTATCAAAGTTATAACTGCTTAGGAGTTCATAACCCAAATTATCCTGAGGATAATTCCAGGAAGGTATTTCTCCATCTTCTGTTGATTTGCTCACTATTCCATAGTCTAGGTTTTGAAACTTATTTCTAGATTTTGGACTGCTAGCAGACCTCAAAATAAATGACCATGCTATCTCCCTAAATAAGGCTTGATCCCTACCCTCAAATGATTTGCAGCCTAGAAGAGAAGACAAAAGTATAGGAAAAGCACAATCTATTAAGAAAATTCTGAGGAGGGAGAAATTACTTCTAACTTTGATGGACATGAGCCCACCCTTGAGAATCAGAAGCAGGCAGAGATTAGGAAAATATATATTCCAGATGCAGGAAATTATGAGAATAGAGGTACAGAGATGAAAAAGAATAGGCCATGCTTGAGGTATAATGAATAGCCCAGGATGGTTGGTGCAGAGAATACATCAAGAAGGAATAATGTGAGATAATACTGACGATGTAGGCTGTACTCAGTTTATCAAAGGTTCCACAGGTAACCGAATTTAGATTTAATTCATCAGCAATATGAAATCACTGAAGGTTTTTGGGCAGAAGTAACTTCATCCAATATATATACACTTATAATACACACAGACTCAACAAATGTTCGATCATTTCAGACATGTCTGATTCTGTGACTCCATTTTGGAGTTTTCTTGGCAAAGATACTAAAATGGTTTGCCATTTCCTTCTCCAGCTCATTTTATAGATGAGGAACTGAGGCCAACAGGGTTAAGTGACTTAAGTCACATAGCTACTAAAATGTCTAAGGCTGGATTTGAACTCAAAAAGGTGTCTTCCTGATTCCAAAACCCAGTGCTCTATCCATCGTACCACCTAGCTACTTCTGTACAACAAAGAGAGATTCCCGAATATTCTTGACAACTCAACTAATAAAACATTCGGGAACTAGAGTATCATTACAGACAAAATTGTTGTAGTATGTTATTGTAGTTGTACTGAAAAGACATTTAGTGATAATATAGCAGATGAGCTTATATCCCCATGCCTTCATTCAGCTGCAAAATTCATTTAATCTATCTGTTCGTTCTCTCTCTCTCTCTCTCTCTCTCTGTCTCTCTCTCTCTCTCTCTCTCTCTCTCTCTGTCTCTCTCTCTCTCTCTCTCCCTAAATCTACATACGTACCCACATACATACATAAAATTAGTCTAGTAGTGGTGATGTGTAGAACTAGGAAACTGCAATGAGGCAGATGGGTTAGAAAGCTATTTTGTAAATGGCTTTTTTGGTAAAAAATTTTGTAATAGTAAGAAGGAGTGAGAACTAATGTAGGGTGAGAGTTCATTCAATTCATTCAATAAATATTTACTAAGCACCGTTTGGGGAGGCACAACATATGAAAGAATAGAAAGGAAAAGTTAGGCAGTAAAGATACCATAGGGATAGATGACAGGATTGACAAATGACTGAATGAGGGAGGGTAAGGAAGAGGGAGGACACAAAGATGACTCAGGTTCCGTGACTGGGAAAATGGTGGTACCATAAAAAGAAATAGAGAAATTAAAAGCAAGGGCAAATCTGGGGGAAAGAGAACTCATTCAATTTTGGTATGTTCAGTTTACATTGCCAATGAGTCCTTCTGATTATGATTTCCAGCAAGAATTTAAGCTGAAGCTCAGAAGGAATGTTAAGGTTATCACTATAGATCCCTACCAACATGATACCATGGAAATAAGAGAGATAATAAGAGGAAATGTGTACAAAAAGAATACCAAGAATAGACATGAGGAGTAAACAGGTAAACATATTTTTGAGGAATAGAAGCCAGAAAAGCATGTGGTAAAGATATGGTCAGAGAACTAGGAAGAGAAACATGAGAGTACTGTATCACAGACAGAGATAAGCATATCATGAAGCAGGTAATAAACAGTGTTAAATGCCTTATAGGGATCCCAAGAGGAAGAGGAGACACAAAATGCCATTAGTGGCCTTTAAAAAAAGTTTCAGGGCAGTAGTTTAGGTTAAAGAGAGGTTCCAATGAACTGAGGAGTAAATTGGTTATTAGAAGCAGAGACAGTGACTATTAGCTTGAAGTGTGACATCCAATTTAGTGAGCACACGAAAGCTATTATGGGCAAGATTTTATACATCCTTCTGGACTGAGGATTAAGAACTGAGTAAACAGGGGCAGCTGGGTAGCTCAGTGGATTGAGAGTCAAGCCTAGAGTCGGAGGTCCTAGGTTCAAATCCAGCCTCAGACACTTCCCAGCTGTGTGATCCTGGGCAAGTCACTTGACCCCCATTGCCCACCCTTGCCACTCTTCCACCAAGGAGCCAATACACAGAAGTTAAGGGTTTAAAAAAAAAAGAACTGAGTAAACACCAAATCCTGACTGCTAGATGTTCCCTGGGTTGTAAGAGAATGGTTCATTACTTTACTTCCCCCTTCAAATGTGTGCCTGTGTGTGATTCTGCCTAAATTGTTTCATTCAGTTTCCTTTCAAACTCAATTTCCTATTTTCTCCCCACTAAAGCCAAATTTCTCTTTCCTCTCTACCTACTCTCTGAAATCCAATTTTCATCCTTATCATTTCATAGAAACTACTGCTAGAGATAGCATTAATTTCCTCCTTGACAAACCAAGTTTTTATCTTGGTTGACTTCTCTACTTCATGTTATTCCAATCATCCCACCTCCCTTCTTGGAGATCTTTCTACACTTGACTTCTATGTCACTTCCACCTTACTAATTGCCCTCTTCTGGTGATTCATCTTGATTCTGAACATTTTCACTGGCTATCTCCCATGTTTCTCCCCCTTCATCTCTGTTTCCTGGTTTTCTTCAAGTCTCAGCTAATGACCCATGCAAGAAGCCTTGCCTAATCCTCCTTAATTTCAGTGTTTTCCTTCTGAAATTAGCTCCAATTTATCCTACAGATATCTTATTTATGCATAGTTGTTTGCATGTTGTGGCCTCCAGTAGATTTGAGCTACTCAAGGGCTAGGATTGCCTTTTCTCTTTCTTTGTATCTGCAGTTTTTAGTACAGTGCCTGGCACACAGTAGGTATTTAATACTGGATCCCTTCTCAATGGAAAAAAAATCATAATTAAAGAAAATGCTAAATTTCTATTAAATGTTGGTGAAAATAAAGATGTAACCCCCCCTTCAAGTCACCAAAAATCTATCTGTGAACCACTTGGAGGAGGGTATTTATAAACTTGACATTAAGAATTCCTGTTTTAGAAATTATCTATTCTAATCCCTACTTTGTGTAAAAATCCCTTCTACTGCACTAAATTTGACATACATTTATTAAATGTCTACCATATACAGATTTTTAGCAAAATATCTGATGAGTTCTTTCATGACATTCTTCTGGAAAAGATGTTAAGATAAGGACTATCCAATTATACAATGTGAAGGATTTGCAAGTGCTTGAATGCCGAGACTCCACGAGTATTTATTTGTTATTTTTTGTCATGTGAAACACATTTCCATACTGGTCATTGTTGTAAGAGCACCTTCAAACAAAACAACCCCCCCCAAGAAACCCATAAATACACTGCTGTGAAAGATAGCATTCTTTGATCCACCTCCATCTGACTCCAACAGTTCTTTCTCAAGAGTATTTATTAATGTTACTTAGCATTGGTTCTCCAGTGGAATCCTAAGAGATCTGGGGTCTAGGCATTTTAACATTTTTTTCAATGACATAGATAAAAGCTTGCATAAGCTTACTAATTAAACTTAAGAGATGAGAGCTATAGTGTGTCTAACACAATCAAGATCTAAAAAAACTGCACAGGCTAGAGCACTGGGCTGAATCCAATAA
This sequence comes from Gracilinanus agilis, assembly GCF_016433145.1. Lineage (NCBI taxonomy): Eukaryota > Metazoa > Chordata > Mammalia > Didelphimorphia > Didelphidae > Gracilinanus > Gracilinanus agilis. The sequence continues at coordinate 472,373,425 of NC_058133.1, forward strand.
AATGAAATGCCATGGGGACAAATGTAAACCTTATACTTGGGATTTAAAAAAATCCACTTTCCAAGGAGAGGATGTGGGAGGCATGGTTAGTCAGCAGTCTGTCTAAAAAAGATTTGGGGATTTTGGTGGTCTGCATGGTCCATGAGTCAACAATGTGGTGTGGAAGCCAAAAAAGCTAATGAAATCTTGGGCTGCGTCAAAAGAAGCATAATTTCCCAGATTAAAGAGGTGGCAAAGACCCGGTACACTGCTCTGGTCTGACAAAGAGAACATTGGTAAACTAGAGAGTGCCCAAAGGAGAGCAGCTAGGATGGTCAAGGGCTTCTTGTCTATGCTAGAAGAGGATCAGTCAAAAAAACCTAGAAAAGAGAATGGGCATAAGGGCTCATTTTGCATTATTTGGTGACTATTATGGAGCAGGGGCATGAGATTTATTCGTTTTGGTGTCAGAGTGGAGGAAAAAAGGAGATATGAGAGAAGGCTGCTTGATATGAGGAAAATTCCTAAGAATTAGAACTGTCTAAAGCAAATGAGCTGCCTAGGGAAATGATGGCTGGGTTTCTCTTCACTAAAAGTCTTAAAGGCTGGATGTTATAATGAGAAATTCCTTTTAAGAGATGGATTAGACTAGACGGCTGCTTAGGTCAAGTCCCACTTTAAATTTCTATGGTTCATAAGGTTTTTGTGACACAAAGATAAAAAACAAACAGCCCCTTCCCTCAAGGACTTATAAACCTACACACACACACAGACCCCCTTCCCAAAGTAGAGTGTGATCCAGGGGTCAGTACATTCTGGACAGGAGGGATAGCCAGTGCAAGGACACTAAGATGAGAGGTAGTATGTCATGTGTAAGGAACAGCAAACAGGTCTGTGTGCCTACTTCTATTGACAGGGAGTTCTCTACCTTACAAGATAACTAGTTCCCACTGCTGTTCAAAAGCTCTTCCTCATATTGATCTGTGAACTTCTTCCTGATAGCTTACACCTCTTGGTTTTCCTTTGGCCCTCTGGACCATTATAGAACAAGCCCACTCCCAAAGCTACATGATAGCTTTTGAAATATTTGAAAACCGTTAGCATATCACTCCTTAATCTTCTCTTCTTCCAGCTAAACATTCCTTTTTTCCTCAGCTATTCTTCATTTAATGGGATTTCCAGAATATTTATTATCCTGGTTGCCCTCTTCTAGTTGACCAACAGCCTCATTCTCATTTGGCAATAATGTTCTTAAAATGTAGAGCCAAAACTCAACACAGATTTCCAGAAGATACAATTTGACCTGTGTAGAATCCAGTAGGATTATTTTGGATACTACTTTAGTTTTTTTGTTTTAAATATAAGTATCAGCAGTGTTAATAAATTAAATTTACATTGATTTTGTGTAACTAAGAACTCAGGTCTTTTTCCTATGAAGTATTAAGCCATATTTCTCCATCTTGTACTTGTGCAATTGATTTTTTAGGAAATTACAGGATATGGCAGGATTGTGTAACAGAAAATCATCTATGGAGTCAGGAAGACCTAGAAGTCTCGCCTCTGACACATATTTGCTGTACCACGCTCCAAGTGCCCAGACAACTCTCATAAGACTATTATTTTCAGAACAGTTGCCAATTTATACTAGTAGTGGGTCTTTACTCATTGGGAGTACCCCACACTAATGGCAAAAAAAAATTCTAAAATGTGATTCATTCTTTCATTCAACCACTGCCTTATTAAGCACTTAAATATACTCTGCTATAATAAAGGACACAGGTCCTAATTCCAAGGAACTTCCATATAGGAGTGATGACTGGGATAAATAAACAGGTACATAGAATATGAGAAATGCATAAGAGGAGTACAAAGTAATAGGTCTTCAGATGAAAAAGGGCTCAATCAAGACCTTTACAAAGGAGGCTGAACAGAGACTTTAAGGCAGTGGTTCCCAAACTTTTTTGGCCTACCGCCCCCTTTCCAGAAAAAATATTACTTAGCCCCCTGGAAATTAATTTTTTTTAATTTTAATAGCAATTAATAGGAAAGATAAATGCACCTGTGGCTATCACTGCTCCCCTGGATCGCTGCAGCACCCACCAGGGGGCGGTAGCGCCCACTTTGGGAATCACTGCTTTAAGGTTTAATCTCACAACAGTGTGTAGACTGGTTTTGATGAAGGGATGGAGAAATCCAAGCACAGCGATAAGGAAGGCCTAAATTAACATAGAAACAGGGGAAATGGTAAGGTGAGGAGAAGTACAAGAGATATTGTGAAGGAAGACTTGGCAATCCATTAGACAATCAAAAATGGCATATGTTGAGAGAATGGGCAACCAAGTGAGAATAGTGATGCTGCTGATAAAGGGAGAGATGACAGGAGGGTATCAATTTAAAGGGAGGAAATTATTTCCCTTCTAGACATGCTGATCTTAAGATGGCAGTTGGACCTTGAAGTAGGCTACTGGAAATGTGTATGTTACAGGAGAGATTGGGTCTAGAGAGAGAACTGGGCACTCTTCACAGAAAGGTGATCGCTAAAGCTAGAAATGTAAAAGAGATCTCTCTAAGGGAAAAAAAGTGTTCAATTTTATTACCCTGGCTTTGGCAGAGGATTCTAGTCAATCTAGATCAATCTGAAAATTGCCATATTATTATTACATAGTATTGATTCTAAGACGTAAGGTAAGAGTTTATTATTTTTTTAAAAATAGTATATAAGCATTAACTGATTCCAAAACTCATGTAGAAGCAAATTCTGTAGCCTACCTTCTAAGCTCTACTTAAGGATAACTAATTTAGGGCTGCAAGAGATTTTAGAGGTTATCTAGTCCAACCTCCTCATTTTACAGAGGGGAAAATGGAAGTCCAGAGAGCCCAATGACTTGCCGCAGGTAAGAAGCAGGGCCAGGATTTAAATCCAGGTCCCTTCAAATCCAGCACAGTTTTCACTTCATGCCTCTGATGGCCCTGGCCCAGTGAAACAAATCAGTTCCAAGAAGTCAGGATGACCCTGAGGGCACAGCTTGCCTACCAGGAGCTCTCCTTGATAGCCTAAATTACAAATATGAAATCAGGGAGCAATCGTGAGGGGGGTACAATGAGGAAGGAAGCCAAAAGGACTGGCTGGAAAGAGACAACCCAAGCCTTCTGGGGAGCATTCCTGCTCTGCTGGGAGATGGAAAATGGGGCATCTCTGTTTCCTAGGGTTACCAAAGGATTTGGTGCCTGAAAATAAAAGGGTCGACAGTTCTGGTTTTGTTTTTTTTTTCCTCAAGTCGTTTCAGTGCAGTCATGCACTGAAGCAGGAGGCCAGACTCTAAGGCATCTCAACTTTCCTCCCAGCTAGCTCTGCCATTTTATTAAGTACATTTCTAGCCCGCCTTTAGAGAGCTGCCCAGAGCCTTTAATACAAAAACAGCATGTGGGAAAGGTGCATATGAAAAACTCTCTAAAGAAAACCTGAGTAAATCTAACAGCTGCCTGCCATTCTCAATCTTGTATAGATTCAACTCCCTCCTGGAGTGTATTCACCATTGATTTCAGCTACTCCCTCCCTGGTTCCTTTCTAGTTCACTCCAATCTCTCCTCTGACTCTGGAACTTTGAAAGAAAATAAATCACAGGCAGGGCTATGAAAGCAGAGTAATACATTTTTTTAAAAGAGAGTGCTTTTTCATGAAGTAATTCCAAGAACTAATCTGAATGCTTATCAGAGCCAAACAACCACATTCGGTTCCTTTTCTTGGAGGGAAAAAAACAAAAAAACAACAAAAAACTTATGTATCAGGAGGGTATCCAATCCTTTAACTTTATTGCTCATCACACACACACACACACACACACACACACACACACACACACACACACACACACACACNCACACACACACACACACACACACACACACACACACACACACACACACACACACACACACACAAACTAGGAACTCTTCCTAATAAAAGGTTTGCATCTCTTCCCTTTGAAAAAATACTTACACAGCCCCCCCACCAAAGAAACTGATGAGAACCAGACCTCCACTCAATTCCATCCCCAGTAGCCTGGATTAGTTCACATGTAGACACTTTACAGATTTTAGCAATGCTGGGATTTGAATATCAATTCCAATGGCTATAGTTCAGGATCAGTTTCCCTAGTAATGAAGGACAGAAAGATTTGTTCTTTTAAGTTTCCTATGTGAATAGCCACTCGTCTAGAGAAAAGCTCAGCACTGTGGCTGCTTGTGGCAGCTCCAAGATGACTGAAGCCTGAACAGGAAATAAGCCCCCTTTCCAAATAAAAGCCAGTGTTCTTTCTTGCCTGGGTTTTTTCCATCCAGGGCTCTGTATCAGCAGGGTGAACACAAATTGCATCCCAGAGCTTTGAGGCATTTCTTTAACTGGGGTCTGATCATTAAAAAAAAAAAACAAAAAAACAAAAAAAAAACAGAGAGAGTGAGAGAGAGAGAGAGAGAGAGAGAAGGGAGAAAGGGAAGAGAGAGAAAGGGAAAGAGAGAGGAAGAGAAACAGAGAGAGAGGGAGGGAGTGAAGGGGAAGAGAGAGAAGGAGGGAGGGAGAGAGAAAGAGAGAGAGAGAAAGAGAGAGAGAGAGAAGAGAGAGAGA
>NC_058133.1:472397159-472410098 GCF_016433145.1 Gracilinanus agilis
ATATATATATATATATATATATATATATATATATGTGTGTGTGTGTGTGTGTGTGTGTATACAACGAATATAATATATACAACCACATATGCATATGTATGTACACATATATTGTATATATAAGCCCTTTGTGATATAGAAATCATAGCTGTTGTTATCTGTGACAGCTATTTCCTCTACAATACATATCCCAGCCTCTCCAAGCCTATTTATCCTGTGAGATTCTTTGCCCATTATCTTCCCATAAATACTTCAGGGTCCTTCTCCTGTCTCATTAACTCAAGGAATCATGAAGGCTATCCGTATGAGGGAGCACTACTTGGAAGAAAAAGTCTTCCATCAAAGAGTCAGAAGGGTCTGTAGGCATGAGGTCTTCCTCAAACATTTACTAACCGTATGGCACTCACTAACATCATTGAACTGTTTTATGTATTTCTTTCAGCTCTATAGTAGGGATGGTTACAGGGTTATTGTGATACTCAAGTGAGTAGCAAGCTTTGGAAGTAATCTCTCAAATGAGTTATTTAGTATCTGTTGTCTTTCCTGCTTTCCCATCACATTTTCTATGTCCCAATGCACCATACATCATTAGTAACCTGCTGAAGCTAACCCACCCACGGGATGCCTCTTTCTATTGTTCATTTCATCTAGTTATATGTCATTTTAGTGCTTCTGAATTGAGGCTGTTCCATGATTTACAAAACTCTAGAGAAAACCCTGAGAATACTGGTATTCAAGGCATGGATTTTTGTGGGAAAGTGTGTTTGGAATCATAGACTCTCTATGTATATTGATTTAACCATCAATACTTTAAAAATTAAAAATTTAATTTTTTAAAATTTAAAATTAATACCTTTATTTTTATAAATTATTTTAGTTTATAATAAAAATTAATAAAAGTTTTTAAAAAGTTTTAAAGTTTTAAAAATCAGCCATCCTATGCAACAAATAAAAGTTTGAGAGTAAAAAGAACATAGCTATCCCTTCAACATCACAACTTTTCCCGTTGTGGTTTTGATATATCACGAACTGGCATAAGAAATTAAATGGGAATTTGGGGGGAATTTTGCAGAAGTCACAGACAACATACAAATGACAGAGAAAAGGTTTAGAAACTCAGAAATGCATATAAGGTACTGTAAACATCCCATAAAAGAAAAAAAATCCAGACTTCTCTGGTTCATAGGGAGATCCAAAAAATTTTACCCATGTTTCAGATAATGGTGGTGGCTGCATTCCTAACCCCTGGTGATGTAAAAGGGATACCTGTACTTAGGATAGTAATAGAGTTCTAACTCAACTATATACTGTTTTCTAGATACAAAGCTAGATACACAGCAGATTGAGTCCTGGACCAGAAGTCAGGGATATTTCTATAGAAATTCAGCCACCAACACATACAAACTATATGATCCTTGGCAAATCATTTAATGTTTGCTTAAATTTCCTCATCTATGAAATGGGAGAGAATAATAGTCCCTTCTTTCCAGGGTTGTTGTAATGAGACAATATTTGGAATGAAGATGAAATGGAATGGAGACAATATTTGGAAAGCATTCTGCTAACAAACCTTGAAGAGCTATGTAATACTAGCTATTATGATTATTAATTTATATCCATTCTTGCTAAATTTACATTAAGTTAGGAAAAGCTAAAATGTGTGACAAAAGTCAAGGGTTAGCTAAAATATTCTTAGATATGGAAGGTAGAACCAAAAAAAAAAGTGCTTTCTTATTCCTCTTATTTTATTTGTTTTTAGAGCTTGCGGCCATGAAACTTATGGTGATGATGCTTACCTGAATCAAAACAAAAATGATACGTTATCTAGGGCATTGAAAATTTGGAGATAGTATAGAAAGAAGGCTGGTCAAGCTCATCTTTATCATAAACATTCACCATTTGCAGGCCAAGATTGATCCATTTGGGGTTTTTTGATACCCTTTTTCTCCTACCTTTCAGAGACTTCATCCTTAAGAAAAAACACAGGGAGAATCTACAAACTGTCAAATGTCAAATGTCAAAGTTATGGCATCAAACTTGCCTTTAGCAATAAGTTTCTCAGGGATGGCATACACACAAATATGTGTGTATATATACACACATATATACATTATTTTTTTTATTTTAACCATACATTGTATGTAAGTTTAATTGGCAAACCAGTTAAATATGGAGTTAAAAAGTCTGTTTCTAGAAACTCCTTTTTAAATCATAGATTGAAAACAGGGACAGAACCCTCTTCCCATATTAACAAACTGCTACTTGTTTCATGCACATGGAAACATTTAGTTGATTAGCATGGCCTAGAAAGCAAAATAGCTGTGTTTCCTGGCACCTATGTAGTCGAAAAGATAACATTAGTTATACCAATTCAGCTGCAGCCATTCATGCTGTCAGAGCCAAAGAAGGGAAGTAAATACTTTGAGTTTCTCATTAAGTTAGTCTTTTCTGTGTTAAGTTTTCCATCACCAACATCCTTTACCTTTTCCCCCTCTACTCTAATACCCCTTTCACATTCAATTACACTGAGTTTTTAAGAGAGTGGAACTATCTTGGGAAAATACATAATCACCCCAAGTTAGGCTGATGCAAATGCTCGCTGTTGCTAGCGGGTGCAATGTACTCACATTAGATAAGCTTGCTTAGTGTCCTTCCCATTCTGAATGTTGCAACTGAATGTGAAGCACAGTTCTGACCACATTTCTGATGTGAAAAAAATACATTTTATAAACTCTCTCAACTTGTTCTGCCCTTCCAATTAAGAGGACCATTGGAAAGCTACCAAAAATATTTTGTGTGTGTAAAAAAGGGCTGAATTCTAGTTATACCATAACAAGTTTTAATTTAAGGAGGGGAGGAAAGAAAGAAAAAGAAAGAGAAAGAAAGGAAGGAAGGAAGGAAGGAGGAAGGGAAAGAAAGAAGCACTCCTACACTCTTCTCCTGTATGTAATCCAAATTCACCCTTTTTTTGGAGGTTATTGCTAATAATCAATCCTATAAAGAGGCAGGTTGGCAAATTCTGCAAGTCATTTTCCTTGAGGCCTCAGTTTCCTCATTTGTAAAATGAGGATCATGGGTGTAATTTCCTCTACAGTTCCCTCCAGCTCTAGAATCCCACAGAGCTCCTTCTGAAAAGTATAGGACCTAATGTTCAGGTAATTGTTTTCAGAGTTTCACAATGAGTTGCCAAGCTCTCCAAAAGGGTATCAGGATAATCTTTGGCAATGAAGTTCACCTGAGGAGCACACCAACAGAGCTGCCAGGCTGAGGCACCGAAGGATAAGAACGGTTAATAACTTCACTATTTCCAGATGGCATTGCTTTGGTCTGATAGTGAATATCAAACTTTGGTCTGACAAGGAAGAAATCTACTTCTCAACAAATTGAGGAAGGAGAAGGGAATATTAGGTCAGCCCTCACTTCTGAAAACTCTTTCAGTGGGAGAAATAGCACCACCATCTTCATCCCCATCATTAGTGCACGCTACTCTGAGCAGAGAAGAACAACAGAATGATTCTGGGTGCCTCAACTTGCCAAAAGCTGGAGAGGATTTTAATCAAGAGAAAATGAGGGCATTGCTTCAAACTTGTTTGGGCTGCTTTTTTAAGGAAGCCTGAACCTTCCCTATTAACTCCTCCTTCCAAAGCCCTTCTAAATTCTAAGGCATCAAGCAAAATTGACGATTAAACATTTAATTAATACTGCAACAGCAGATTAATTTTAGGTCAAATTTAATATGACTCAGAATTGTATTTTTTATGTGTTGCATCTCCATTTTATTGGGGCTCCTGATGTAATCAATGAGTACAATTCTTTGATGCCCGTTTTAAGAGACATTTTAAATGATGAGAGAGTTTTGTAGTCATTCTAAGCTTTACTTTCATGATACTGTTGACCATATTTTGCTGGTCAAGAACACAAGCTCAAATTATAACATTGTTACTGTGAGAAAATGTGACCCACTCAACAATGTAATTTTAAGGAACACATGGCAAAAAAAACAGGAAACTATAATAATACCCAATTGTAAGGCGTGAAACACCCTTCTCATTTTGGTCCTTAATGGTTTGTTTCCATCTCCACCCCCCAGTTTATGTTAGCACAGCATATTACAGTTTTCAAAGCATTTTTCATGTGATCCTTGAAGGGATTCTTTGAGGTCTCTCATAAGGCAGGCATTTTTTATTCCCAATTTGCAGGTGATGGAACTGAGAGACTTAAGAGGTGTTAGCAAAACTAGAACTAGGGAGTGAGAGTTCAATCAACAGGCGCCTACCTACTTTCTCTCTACTGGGATCTTTAAAATGAGTTGTCATCACTTGAAACCAGATCCCTCATCAAATCTCAAGTTTAGTGACTTCTGAACCAAAGCTTTGAAAATAAAAATTCTACCCTAAAGTACAAGTGAGGACAATCAAAATGAGGGAAGAGAACAAAAAGCTACTCATGAATCTTTTGTGTGATTTTGGCCAAATCATTTCTAAATTCAAGCCTTAGTTTCCTTTTCTGTAAAATGAGGAGGTTATCATTTCTGGCATTCCATTTCAGATCTAAATCCAGAATCCTGTGAACCATTCTGGAGTCTTTCAACTTCCAAAGACATTTAAAGGGGGAGGGAATCTTTTTAAAAGATCCTATGTTTAAAATTCACATTTTTAAAGTTCCCTAATCGCCCCTCCCCAATACCCCACTCAACTTCAGTTGCATTAGACTTTTCCTTGAGAGCAAGATCTGGGGTTCTTAGGGTCGGGTTTTTCAGTGGGGAGGGCCCCTTATTTATATTCCTTGTACTTAGGAAAATGTCTGCTACAAAGTAGGTGCCTGATAAATGGCAGTTGATTTATGAAAAATTTAATCAAAGCAATGTCTTATGCATTTACATTTTAGAGAAAAGCTTACAAGTTAGGGTCAGCCAGCTGGCTTATTGGATAGAGAGCCAGGTCTGGAGTTGGGGGACATGGGTTCAAATTTTGCCTCAGACATTTCCTAACTATGTGACCTTGGACAAGTCACTTGGTCCCAATTGCCTAGCCTTTACCACCCTTTTGCCTTGGTATCAGTACTTTAAAAAAAAAAAAACCTTTACCTTTTGTCTTAGAAACATTGATTCTAAGGCAGAAGGTAAGGGTTAAAAAAAAAGGAAAAGAAAAAACTTACAATTTACAGACAGGCTGCAAGTAATTATAGATTTGGGAGAGATAACTCCCACTGGAAAATGTAGAGCATAACATGCTTTATATCTGCACAGCTATATGAGTTTTATTAAGATCGAACAATACACATAGTCACAGTAGCTGAAGTGTGTACTTTCACACAGGTTTCCCCTGCTTTTATCCTGACACATGAACAGGACCCAAGGACTCCTAACAGTAAGAAAAAACAATTGAAATGTTTGTGAAATGAATTTTTTAAAAATCCACTTATCCTCATCTGTCAGCATGATATTATCAGGGACTTCTATAATTTCCATAAACAATCATTATATTTTAGCTGAATCAGTAGCATTATGTTCTTTGAAAAGAAAGTCTTTTCAGATACCTGCTACTTTGCAGCTATTTTCTCTCAAATCCCAACCTCCATGCTAAAGATCTGGCTTTTCTTTTTAAAAATCCAGCAGTCTCTTAAAACAGGCAGACTCTTACGCGCCCTGGATGCCTGATAGACATTTTGTCAGCCTGCCAACGGTTTTAATTTTCATTTACTACTATGTGCTCTGAGTGAGCTGTTTCCTTCTTATTATTTACTGATGAGCAGACTTTCACTATCTCCTTTTTTCTAGGGGAAAAAAGTCACTTTAAAAGTATGTATTATTTTTATAGCTATTATCAATGCTCTAACTTGAAGGTTCTGAGTAAATCTGCAACATTATTATTGTACAAATTTAAGAGATTTTTATGTACTAATTTAAGCTTTTCTAGATCAAAGGATTTAGGGCAAGGGGAAAAAACTCAAAGATAAAGTGGAACAGAAGTATTGCAAAAATTCCCCAGTATGCCCAGAACCAGGTTAAAATGTCATGGAGGAATGTTGTTTTTTAACAAATAACATTTTTAATTTTCCAAAAGTTTTTTAAAATACAATATAACATAGATAATGTGAATTTTTGGTTTTTGAAGTTAATATGCAATGATAAATTTCTACTTGAGTCCGACACCACTGATCTGGAAAATGAATCCTCTTATTATACAGACAAGGAAAGTAAAGCCCAAAGAAATTAATTGATTTACTCAAGGTGACACAACTAATAAGCAAAAGAGCTGAGACTCAGGTCCATAGATGTCATATTCAGCCCCCATTTCCATTATCCTTTGCTGCTTGGACTCAGGAGTCCAAGAGAAAGGGAATCATAAGCAGGTTTCATGCAAAGCTGTGCATAATGACTGCCCACGAAGTTTCTGGAATTATTCTCATAAGAATACCATCTATTTTCTCAAGAACCAAACAAAGTCCCAGGAAATAACAGAGCAGATTGAAGTTATTCAGTAGTTGACAGAAGTATTTCCATTCATTTCCATCTGAGCTGCTGACACAGATGCTTACAAACTCACTCAAAATGGCACTCGTGAAGTATCTACCTTCATGGGACACTATGCTAGAATCAAGCTCCCAAGAGACAATAGTACTAATTATCCAAGACAAATATGTAATTATGAAAAAATATGACTACAAAGCAGGTACTTCAAACAAGAGAGTGGAACTATAGCCCAATTCTAAAGATGTGAAATGTGACCATCTTTCGATTCTTTCTCAATCATTTGTTCCATTCTAGGTCAAAAAACCCATCCCAACTATTCTTATAGACAAAAAAAAAGTAGCAGGACACCGTTTTAGGTGGTATTTAGTGAGTAAACAATTTATAATTACCTTTTGTTATTATTATTTAGTGAATAAGCAATTTATAATTACTTTTTATTACAATTTAAACAACATACAGGCATGATTTGCTATCATAGCACCTTCAAAAAATATTCACATTTAGTTAAAAATAGTATTTCCTGCTTAAAAGTGGCTCCTTTTCTAGCATTAAAGAAACCAGATCCAAGTGCCCAAGAAGACTCAGCTGAAAAATTATTACTAATTCACTTCTGATGTACAATCATCATTCATCAGGAACTATAGATTAAAAAGTTGATAACCATAAATTAGCCTAATCTATCTGAACAGGATTTTTGTGAAACTCAAAATGAGATACAGCATGCAAAGTACTTTGTAAACCTCAAAGCACTATCTGAATGTCAGTTATATTATTTATTACTTTATGTGCTTATCAAGTCATAGCATAACTAGAAAATATAGAATGAATATACACAGTTCCCAGAAACTGGGGAAATGGCTAAAAAAAAGTCATATACGGATAAAAGGGAAGATACATGTCAAATATGAGGACTACAAAGAGCAAAGAATCAGAACAATAGGCATGATGGGTTTCTCTGCCAGTAAAATGAAGGGATTTGGCAAGAGTACCATGGAAACAATGAGTGATGGGTTTGAAGTCATGAGACCTGGGTTTAAATTTTGCTTCTGATTCTTACCACTTGACCTGAATGTGTGACTTAATAACACCTGTGGTTCTCAGTTTCCTCATCTGTAAAGTGAAGGGATATGAGATAGTTCTGAGTTCTCTTCCAGATATAAACCTATGACCCCCTTTGACTTCCAATATTTTTCCATTATCTGAATATCTGTGTGTATACATATATATCTGTATCTTCCAGCTATAAAAGTCTGTAACCATATAGAAAATTATGTATAGATTTACAATGGCATCAGAATTTTTTAAAAATACAGAAGCAAAGGAGAGCAGAAGAGACAAAGAAGAAAATAGGCCATTTCTGTTATTATTTTGTTAAAAGTTAATATGCTTTAAAACATTGTAAATAAGCTTTATTTTTAAAATAAGTTTTATTTTTGCTAGCAAAAAAGAAATTCCACATACCAATCACTAATTTACCACTAATTTCCAGTACAAAATTAGAAATCCATACTCAGGATACTGTGAAAATAGAGAATTGTGATCAGCAGATGAAACCAAAATGTCCCATCCTGGAAAGCTACAGTGACTGGTTATAAAGCTGTGTTCATAGCTTGTCATAGATGTATGAAGGAAGAAATTGGGTGTTCTTGGGCTGTTGGTCTAGATTCCAATCAAGTGGGAAAAAAAGGAAAGATGGGGAGGGGAAAGGGAAGGAGAACACTGCCACATGGAACATAAAAGAAAAGGGTTCTTAGTATAGTCTCATAGTGCTTCAGGGATTATTTACAGAAGGAACTAAAATGAATATTTAAGTTGCATTTTAGAGACTGGTCTTAGATGACAGGAAGGAGAAACTGGACCTAACTATGGAATCTGGAGTCAATGTGTGTTGCAGAATCACAAAATCAAAAGATATCACCTTATTCAAAAGAAAACAAGAATCTTCTCCTACAATATGCTTGAGAAATAGTCAAGCAGCTTTTCCTTGAAGACCTCCAGTGAGGGTAACTTGCTACTTCTCAAGGAAGCTTCATTCCACTTTTGAATAGCTTTAATTATTAGCATTTTCTCCCAACATTTAACTCTTTGCAACTTCTGTCCATTACTCCTGGAAGGCAGATTCTTTGGGGTCAAGCAGAACAAATCTAATCTCTCTTTTAGGAGGCACTCAATTAAATATTTGAAGATAGCCAATACTTACTTGCTACTACCAGAAAAAAGCAAGGGGGTCATTTACCAAGCAAAGGAAAAAAGAACACAAAGGAGGTAGATCAATCAATCATGATGTTATATAGTTCTTTTCTCAAATTTTCTCAAAATATTTCCAACCCATCCCCTATTCCCCTCAAAAAAAGAAAACTCAGTTTCTTTTGGTCAAAAAAATCCCTTTACATACAACTTAAATAATGAAGAATGAAGCAATGGAACTAACCTTGCCTAGTGTTCTAAACTATGTAAAAAGATGAGAGAGTTTAATGTAGAAACCTTAGGGTGTACTTACTCGCAGTATCCTGTGCCATTATGGTAGGTAACACATTTTCCTTTATTTACACAGGGCTTAACAGCATCTCGACACTGTATTGCTTTAAAGAAAAAAACACACAAAATATAAATTAGATGTTGTCATTAGCCATTACCTTCATATACTCTATAATCTATCCCAGACCGAAACTAGAATCCTAGATATCTTAATCGGAATCAGAATTCCCAAAACAGCTATGCTACTCCTAACTGAAATATCTACCCACACACCCATTTTTCTTTCCTTCCTTCCATCCATCCATCCATCTATTATTCCAAGAATCATAGGTCTAGAACTAGAAGGAACAACACATATTATCTTATCCATTTCAACTGCTTCATTTTATACATAAAGAAAACAAGGTCCAATGAAGTTAGTGATTTACCCATAGTTACAAATAGGATTTGAGCCCTCTGACTCTACAAGCCAATATTTTATTCACTATACTGTGATGCTAAATACATACCCAACATCGTGAAAGCAATGGACAAGGTGAAGCAAACAAAAAAGTATGAGAACTTTCCCTCATAGGTTTTTGGTTTTGGAGTTGCATTTTTTTGATGGTTGTTTTTTTAAATGAAATAAGCTATACTCTAAATCAGAGTTTCTTCACCTTTTTTGTGTCATGCCATTTGGCAGTCTAATGGAGCCTATGGAACCTCCTCAGAGCAATGTTTTAAGATAAAATATATAGGATTACAAAGGAAACTAATTATATTTAAAAAAGAGCAATACAAATTTTTTATAAGTCAAACCTGCAGGTTAAAACATGCTTCCCTAAATGGATTAGCCACATTGGAGGAAGGAGAAGAATGTAGAAATTCCTTCTAGTCCTAAAATTCTATTGACACAGTTATAGAATGCTTTAAAGTTGACATTATCATGTAACCATGGGAAAAATATTCTAAATTAATTAAATAAACTTTAAAAAAGTTGACATTAACATGTTATGTCCATTATCTTATTGTAGTCCCTATACTATTCTAAGAGATAGATGCTCAGGTATTACACCCAGTTTAGAGATGAAGAAACAGGGTCTGAGAGTGACTATCATAAGATCACCTAGTTACAAAATGTCAAAGTAAGAATGTTCACCCAAATCTATTGGGCTCTAAGGCCAGCAGATAACTAGAAGACCCCTGGGCACTCAAACCAACTTTGGTTTTGTTTTGGTTTTACTAGAGTTCCATAAAGTCAAAATTTGAAGAAGTAGTTTCTTGATATTCAAAGAGTCCTGGATTCTGTGTCAGGAGCCTTAGATTGAAGTCCTGTCTAGGACAATTGTGATTGAGTTTTCAGGACATTTAACTCCTCTTGGTCTTCCATGTTTTCATATAGAAAAAAGAGTGGATCAATGTTTCTTGTGAGGAAAACCCGTGTGAATTGTTATGTGTTACATAAATGTAAATTATTACTCTGGGATTCCCAAATCACTAAGCATTACTAAGTTAAGTACCTCTTCTGTGATCTATGGTGAAGCAATAATACTACATTATTATAATAGTTATCAGCGGAAAAAGCTGAGAGATCCAGGCAGGTAAGGTCACACATCAAGTTGTTGGCAGAGCCAAAATGAGAACCCAGCTATGTAATCCTGGTTCTTAATCATTCAGCCCCTTTCCCAAAACAGTTGTTAACAATTCCAGAGCAGCCACTAGGCTGTGAGCCCGAGTATCCAAGTTCAGGAAGAGGGTCAGCTTACTGTCCATATCCCACTTCCCTGTAGGGCTCAAATTCTCCCTCTTCCCACACTGATAAGCCCAATGCAACAACTATAATTAAAACAGTTAATGTCAGGTTATTTCCTCCATACCAAAGTTCTCAAACTGATTTCTTCATTCTCTTTAGACACTTTTATTAGTTTCAATGAGAACTTCCTGGCTTGTTCTATTTGCTTTTTTTTCTTTAAAAAAAACTAAGTAGGAAAGGAATGTATAGAACAATCCCAGACCCCATCCAGAGCTCTTCCCTTCTTCTCCCAGCAGGATGATATGGCAGAGGGACCACTGCACTCTGTGAACAAGGACAACTTCCTTTATCTTGATGGCATTTGAATCTTTCAGTTATAAAGTAAAAAGAGATTGGATCTCTAAGATAACTTCCGGCCCTAAAAATCAATGGTCTACATAGAGTCCTCCTCATTAAACACACAAATTGATGCTGTTTGGGCTCTGAAGCCCAAATCATCCCTCTGCTGTATTATAATATAAATATAATATAAAGCTATAGCCATTCAACCAAACAGATTCAACCAAGCAGTATCATCCTTCTCTAAGATCTCTAAGATCTAAGGATCTCTAAGATAACTTCTGGCTCTAAAAATCTATGTTCTACATAGAGTCCTCCTCATTAAACACACAAGTTGATGCTGTTTGGGCCCTGAAGCCCAGCTCATCCCTCTGTAGTATTATAAAGCTATAGCCCTTCAACCAAACAGATTCAAGCAAGCAGTATCTTCCTTCTCTCTTCCCCACCACATTTTTTCTGGAGTATGTGCCTGGTAACCTTGCCACTCCTGGTGGTAATCTGAGCATCCTCTGACATTCTCTATCAACTTCCAGTAATAGTGGAGTTCCCTCCACATACAAATTGGCTGCTGAATTAAATCTCTGTGAATATATTATTGGAGTAGCCTGCTTCTTGGTGCTCTTTTTCCTTTCCTCCTTAAAAAAATGAGGACTATTCAAAATCCCATTGAGCTGGACAATCGTGGAAGCCTTATATCCTCCACCTAGCCTTGAGCTGCCATGAGCACCATGCTACCTAGGCAAGCCTATGCCTGGGATCAGGCCACCTCTCTTTTCTGTGTTTTCTTCCTCAACAAGATGACTGAGCAGCAACCTCAAATGGAGAAGTTCCATAAGGTCAAGGGGTCCTGAGAGGCTAGAGAAGCAATAGCTGCTATATCTACTAAAACAGTTGATGGTGTTGCAGCAACAGGAAAGGGTAGGGGAAGAGTCAGCCTCATAGAGAGAAGATGATGTTTAGATTGCAGTTGGTGTTTGATCTAAATGTATTCAATAGAGGTGAAATGGATAATTAGCAAAACTGTCAAACAATAATATGTCTTGATGAGACTTACCTTGCTACCAAACTTCCAACAATTATAAATTGAGTTTCTAAATTCTATTTAAATCATTCTGTGGATGGACACTGATTCTCTTCTGGTTATCATTATTTTCTGTGATAAACAAAATGACTCATCCCATACCTGATTCATAGAATGAACTGGAAACTGCTTTTTACTGTCTTCCCTTTTGGAGAAACCTTAGACAAATACCAAAAGGACTATTCCTCTAACTAGCAACTTTCCTTAGAAAACCTAAGTGTGGATGAGTAAAGAGTCAATAAGTATGAAAATTAGAAAACTTACTTCTTTTATTGAGAAGTTAGGCTTCCTATTGGGCTAAACCATGGGCAAACCACATTGGCCAGTAAAGGGCATGTCACTGTTCCCTATAACCTCAGAAAGCTAAGCATTGTGTTAGACAAATTCTGAACAAATCTCTCTACACAATATATAATAATAGGTGCTAACGATAAACAGAGATATATACTCTAGAACTAAAACCAGGTGAGAATGCAAATATTAATGAAATACATTAGAAGATATGAAGCACACAGAAAGTATAAGCCTGTCCAGGAACCAAAGGAAGGAGAGAAGATTGGGGAAGGCTTCATGAAGAAGATAACTCTTGAACTTGTCCTTTAAAAGTGGAAGGAATTTCAAGAGGCAGAATACTATAATTTAGAAATAAATAACATTATAGAAGCAGGAAAAATGAACAAAGTAGGCAAATGCAGATTTAGATGGTAATGATGAATTAAGTCTAGACTGTGGACAGCTAAGTGCTAAAACACGGAGAAATGGCTGGCAATAGGGAGCCTTGGTAACTGGGAGCTGGGAGAACTACAGTGCATTTAGAGAGAGAGAGAGAGAGAG
>NC_058133.1:472410492-472439407 GCF_016433145.1 Gracilinanus agilis
AGAGAGAGAGAGAGAGAGAGAGAGAGAGAGAAAGAGAGAGAGAGAGAGAGAGAGAGAGAGGTGTAGGTAGGAAGGTCCAGTGAGGTCTTTTGCTTCACCAGCTACAGATGACTCTGGAAACATAAAAATCAAAACCTGTTTTTATTAAATGGTCTGACATCACTAGAGGAAAAACTCACAGAAACAAAAACCTCAAAATCAATACCAGGCAATCTAGAAACTCTGGCCTTAGCCTAGCAAATGTTATGACTAAAAGGAAGAAAGCATACCAGGCTAATAATTAATTATTTGATCAATAGACATGCTACCTTGAACCCCTCTCTCTTTTAACAGTTTACTGAACCACTGGTGAGACATTTATGAAATCCCTACTAGCAACATTACAAAACCACTAAAAGGGAATGACAAGTAACAAACTTGCCACCTCAGCTGGAAAGGGATGAGAAAATAAAAACTTCAAACCTTGTTTTAATGGCTTAAGTCAATCAATAATTATTAAGCACTTACTATAGGCTCTGCACTAGAGACATCAAGATGGAAAATGCCAGGGCTTTCCTTTAAGAAATGTAGTCTAGTAGGAGGTTAAGACCTAAAGAAGTCAATGTTACTTGGAAGGTGATGACAAAGATGTCAGATAGGAGCATGAGAGATTTGGAGAAGGGGATTACATCCAGTTGTCAAGAGCAAGGATACTTAACTGAATAAGTGGTACCTGAGATGGGTCTTGAAGGATGGGAAAAGAGGATGGAAAAAGGAAGGGAGAGAGTCAGACAGAATACATCCTAGGCATGGGAACAATATACTCAAAACATCTAAATCAAAAAGGACAAAATCAAAGACTAGTAGTAATGAGAGGCGCAAAAGGGGAAGAGCATCTCCAAGGCTGAACATGGTGCCCTTCCACAGTGGGCTCTCAGTAAATGTTTGAACTGAATTGTTGATGGAAATAAGGCTGGAAAGCTACATCAGAGCCAGAGTGCGGTGGTCTCAAATGCCAGGTGAAAGACTTTTCCTTTTTATCCTACAGGCAATGGTGACCCACTAAAGATATTTGGAGAGAGAAGCACCATGGACAGTAAAAAGGAAGAACAAGAGATTTAAGCATAGGGGAACCCTGAACATACTTTTTAGGAAGAAGGAAATGAACTGGCTGAGAGGGAAGAGATTGAAAATGAAAAGGAAGGGAGAGAGCATGTATTGAATGTGGTGTCAAAGTAGGGAATCAAAATAATGCAAGGGGTCTCAGCAATCACCTTGTCCAAACATAGCCCTCAAATCCTTCCATACCATACAAACAAAAGTGAATAGGTTGATAAGAAAAAGGGGTTTGAGAATTTCAAAGGATATCTGAACTGTAGCTTAAAATGAGAGTAATGACAGGCTTGTAGCCAAGGGCTAGAATGTACCTAAGAAAGGCTATTATGAATATAATGTTTTTAGAGCCTTGCAAATTTAGTCAAATAATCTTTAAAGTAAAATAGGACAGTTAAGAATAAAGTTGCCTATGTATATCTACAAGCAGGATATCAAGGAGAATACTAAGAAGAACAGTTGAGACACCACAAATTCACAGACAAAATAAAACACCTAGTAATAAATAAACCCCATATTTTCAAATGTCTACATATAAATGTCCAAAGAGCAAGCAATAGGCAAAATGAATAAGAGGTCTTAATTCAAGGGGGCAAATTTAACTTCACAAGTATCCCTGAGACTTGGCAGGATGGATCCTGTGACTGAACTTTATGGCTCTGAAACAGGTAAATTTTATTCAGTAAAGTCAGGATAGGTAAAGGGGAGCTGGAGGAAGAGACTATATTAAAAAGACATATTCATGTAAAGAAATCCTGGAAAAGCATAGTGGAAAGGATTTGGGTGGAGATCATTGCAAGGAAAAGCAAAATATAAGTAGATATTTTAGACTTGACAAGTAAAAACATTTTATCCTCTATGACCAGAAGAAAGAAGAGTATTATAAACAACACTATATTTGTGGTCAAAAGACCTGTATTTGGAACCCAGTTCTGCCATTCACTACTGTGAAAAATAAAACAACAAGCAAGTTTTTTCAGAGAAGATTTCACTTCTCTGAGATTCAATTTCCTTTTCTGTCAAATAATCTACATTTTGTCATCTGATCTCAGAGGTCCAAATACTCTGAATCCATAAAGAAATAAGAACGAAAATATTTTTACATCTTAACTCCATTATAACTGCCAAATCCAAAGACCATTTCCCTCTGTTTTTACTTTCCTTGACCTCTCTGAAGTTCCTCACACTGTTCAAACAACCCCGAACTTCAGACAACAAGAGATGCTCTTTTCTCCTTTAGCATCTGTGGTATTGCCCTCTTATTGTTCTCTTCCTACTTATCAGGCCATTCTTCTTCAGTGTTTTGCTGGTTTTTCATCTTCCCTACTCCTAAAGTGTAGGTGTCTCCCAAGGCTTTAGCCAAAGTCCTCTTTTCCTTGTTCATCTCCCATAGGATCAATTATCACATCTATAAAGATGACTTTCAAATTCACATATGCAATCCCAATCTCTCTCATTAACTCCAATCTAACACTGCCAACCACCTACTGAATATCTCCAAGTAGACGTACCAACTGAAATTTCAGTCTGAACATGTCCAGAGTAGAAGAAGTGAATTGTTAAACAATACGATGTTGGACAGTCTAGCATCTGGGTCTAAATGAATGCATTCCTGCTACTGTACAAACTACACAAATAAATATAATTAAATGTATGGAGGTGAGACTGAAAAAATATCATTTAAGATATTACACACAATAACATAACTTGATACAGGATTGAAAACGTTGAGGTTTTTTATCCAACATAAAGAAAGCATTTAAATATATGAAGTGGATGTCTCTCTTATTCACATTTACAAAGTAAAAGTGGTAATTCCAAATCTGCCATAGCTACTGCCTTAATAATAAGTTATTCTGGAATATGCAAGACTCTTGGGACACCAGTCACTAAGGGTGGAACAAGAGCAACAATAACCCAACCCAATCACGTCACATCTCTTTTAAACTTCCGTGGCTTACAATAAAACCAAACTTCTCTCATTTCCTCTAGCAATTTCAGGTCATTTTAAAATTCTGGCTGTCCTATTCCCTTTCCCTAACCTCCAAATTAAAAACATAAGCCCTGTTTTAGAAAGGAACTGAGATTTGTCGATATTTATAAAACCATAAAATTGGGTTTTTATAAAACTGGAAGATAGCATTTCTTTCTTATCTCAGCTCTTCTATCATGCTAAGGCTATAAAAAATGTGGTATTCAGTAAATGTTTCATAATTAGAACAATCCTATGCACTATGGAATCTTCTTTAAAAGTGGTAAAGAATATGGAAGAAGCAGAAAGATCATCCTCTGTTAATCCAGGCTATATTCATGCAAAATGTGGAAAATAATCTTCAGGTATCACCTTTGTCATACTCTTTACACATAACACATTTAAGGCCCTTTCAGTATTCAGGAATTGCCTGCCACCTTTCTAAAACTGTAATCCTAATCTCTATGAATCTCAAATTTCTTTTTGATTCTGTCACTTCAACTGATTTTCATTATCTCACATCTGGATGAAGGAAACAATATTCTAATGTGTTTTCTGCAATTGAATTTCATCAAAAGATGACTCATCCCAGTCTTCAAGATAGAAAACCAGCTCCTTTTTCACTCTGACCATCTTGAGGTTCCAATCGGTCAGCAAACCTTGGTTAAAAAGCATTTCTCAGAATTATACTAGGGATACAGAAAACTGTGTTTTCAATGACCCATGTGCTCCCACCACAATCTATCTGCACACAACTCCACTACTAATCTTCCATAAAGACCTTTTATCATATCATTCCTTGCCTGCTATTTCTGATTGTATCCAATCCAAATTATTCTATTGCATCCTGATTACACCTAATCACAGAATTTAATTTAAAAGAACTTAGGGACACCTAGATGGCTCTGTAGATGGAGAGCCAGACCTGGGTTTAGGAGGTCCTGGGTTCAGATCTGTCCTCAGGCACTTCCTAGCTAAGGGAATCTGGCCAAGTCACTTAACCCAGTTTCACTGCTCTTCTGCCTTGGAACCCATAGTTAGTATCAATTCTAAGATAGAAGATGGAAGGAAGGAAGGAAGGAAGGAAGGAAGGAAGGAAGGAAGGAAGGAAGGAAGGAAGGAAAGAAGGAAGGAAGGAAGGAAGGAAGGAAAATATATAGACACATAGAGATAGATAGATAATTAGATAGATAGATAGATAGATATTGATCAATCATGCCCTTTTCCCTAAAATGCTTTTAAAATTCACATGGTTTAGCAGCTGGGAGGTTCAGTGGATTGAGAGCCAGGTCTAGAGATGGGAGGTCCTAGGTTCAAATCTGACCTCAGACACTTCACACTTCCTAGCTGTGTGAGCCTGGGCAGGTCACTTAACCCCCATTGCCTAGCTCTTATTTCTCTTTTGCCTTGGAGCCAATACACAGTATTGATTCTAAGATGGAAGGTAAGGATTTAAAAAAAATTCACATGGTCCCCCTTCACTCATCATCTATTTCAAAAGTGTCCCTAGAAAGAATCCATTGGAGTCCAGCATAAACATTGTTCAGTCCCTTTCCTATGAACTATAATGTTGCTCAGGCAAGGTCATGGTATTTACTCAAAGGTATCTGCTCCGTGCATGAACAGATACTGCAAACAAGAGAATGAGCTGTCTTTGATTTTAACCAATTCTTGAACCTCAGGAGAAAGCCCACTTGGGGACAAGAGAGAGCTAGCCTAGCCAGGCTTGATGGAATCATCCTTACAATTTTCTCTAGACATTCACCAAGTTGTTTTGTTTTGTTTTCCCCCCAGGGCTCTGCTGTACTGTGCCAGCCACACGTCAAGTGCTTAAAAGCCTCTCTTTGTTTTAGGGATTTTGAACACAGGTAATTAAGGCTGCACTCTCATCAGGTTTAATCTGAGCTGCCTTCACTGTGTTTCCCTTGTTGCATGAACATGTAATCATTTTCAATTGGCAGAGTAAACTACAGCTCTGCATCCTTTTCAATAACCCTCTGTTATCACGCTCTCCCATGATTTTCCCTGATAGTCTGCTCCCTCCGTGTTGGAAGTGTGACATCTGTTTGTGCTTACACCCCTGCTCGCTGGGAAGACATTCTGAGCCTCGAGAGGGGTGGGGAGATGGGCCAAGACTAGCTCTGGAGGGTGCTTCCAACTTTTTCTTCAACGTTTATGCAAATCTCAGATAGCTGCCTTAGCGAGAGCTGGCAGCTGAGCTTATGCCTGGGGCTCCTACTGCTGCTGGGGGCTGCGATGGATGGCGCACCCCAAGATTGTAATGGTTTCTGTGAAATGTTTTCCAAAATGCCTGATGATTTATCTACCAGGAGTAGGAGAGCAGATTGGGCAAAGGGAGGAAAACCAAGGGATTTGGGCACATTACTGTAGGTCTTTGATGTAGCCCCTGCTTGACCCAGCAATGTCAAAAACAATATGAAGGCAGCTACACATAAACCCCAAACAAACATATGCCTTGAAAGCAAGCGGATGCAAAGGTGGAATTTTCACATGTCTAAAATGACTTTTAATTATGTCCCCCTCCTCATATTCTATTTTTTATTCTATATTTTAAATAAGCACATGTCCCCCTCCTCATATTCTTCATTAGAAGTAAAATTCTGTAATAAACAATACTAATATGTATTTCCTCTGTTCTAATAACTTATGAAGGATATTGGTACATTTAACTGGAGTTATCAAAAGAAATTAGGGAAGCAGGATGGCACACTGGAAGGAAGCTATCAGAGGACTTGGGTTCCAATTCTCTTGTTCAAATTCCCTGGCCTGGATTGCACCAATGTCTCTCCCAATGGGATCATATTGACCTGACTCCATGATACTACTTAATATTAACATAGGCAACAAAGACTAAGAAGAAGAAATCCATTAACCTATATTTCTTAAGTGATTTAGACAAAAAATTTTTTTTAACATAAACATTTGTTGTTCAGTCATTTCAGTCATGTCTAACTGACTTTTCATGACTCCATTTGGGGGTTTCTTGCCATTTCCTTCTCCAGTTCATTTTGGTGAATGATGGCTGTGGTGAAGTGAAAGCACAGATATAATGAGAAGCAAGGATACTTGAATATGTAAGGACTGGGTTTGGGGGTGAAAAAAGATTAAAAAACTGAGGCAAACAGGGTTAAGTGACTTGCCCAAAGCCATACAGCTAGTAAGTGTCTGAGACCAAATTTGAGCCCAAGAAGAGAAGTGTTCCTGACTCCAGATCCAGCACTATCCACAGTGTTACCTAGGTGACCCTCAATTGAACGTAATCTAAATAAAATGCTACAAAATTCCATTTATAAATACGTGATCCTTCTTTTTACAAAAGGATTTGTTAGAGTTCATACCTTTAAAACTTTTTTTATTTTCAATTTATTTTAAGAATTAAGTATATTGAGGGTATGTGAAGGCAACATTCACCTGAAGTACTTGTAGTGCCTACCATCTGCTGAATTCCCTAGCTCTGACTTTTAAAAATCCCCTTTTGTAGGTGAGCTCATACACAGAGTCCAAAACAAAAGATGGAATGGCCATTCTGCTTATCAAGGACTTTAGTATCTGGTTCATAGCCTTCCTCTTTCCCCCAAACCCCTATCCTCACATATTCAAATATCCTTGCTTCCCATTTCATCTGTGCTTTCACTCCATCTCTCCATATATATATGGTAGCCCTGATCTCCACATCACCCATAGGCATTCCACCTCCACAATCCAAAATTCCTCTGACCATCATCTCTTGTATTTCTAGTCTCTTCTAAACCAGTTCTCTGTCTTCACCTCCACTTCTATTTATTTCATTGCCCTAGCTTCCTGAGGCTACACCCCTGATCTAGCTTCACTTTGCTTCCTTAAAATCAAAATCCTTTCATTAACCAGTTCAACTATAGACTGGCTTTCACACTCAAGTTCTTTGTCCCACTTTCCTACTGTTCTTCATCCTCCCTTTTATTTTTTCAATTAATAAGCATTTATAACCTCCACTGAAAAAAATTCTTCTAATAAATATGCATAGCCAAAGAAAACAAATTCCCACACTAGTCATGTCCAAAAATGTTCCCTCTGGCTTGTTCCTACCTTCTGCATTCTTGCTCATGAGTTGCCAGATACCAACAGAGTATACTGATTGGGATCCCCTATCCAATCTCAACCTGCTTCCTCTTTCCTGATCAGATCTCCCTCATGCTTCCCACAGCAATTCTTAAGTAATCTTCTGTCAAGAATTGACTGATTGAAGTCCCACAGTGTAAAATACAAGACTGGTAAAGTTCAGGTCATTTAGCTCCTCCTCTCAGCTAATGCTTTGCTCCCCCCTGCCCCAAATTACTTTGTAAAAGTATTAAATGTTTAGTATTTATTTATCATATACATGTCATCTCTCTCTCTCTCCCCTCCATAGGAGGCAAACTCCTTGAGAACAGGGCCTGGGATTTTGTTTTTCTCTTTGTATCCCCAATGTTTAGCAGTATCTGGTACCCAGTAAGAATCTAATAAGTGCGGGTTGGATGAATGGATAAATATATTGTGATCAAAATGCAATCTTTTAACTAAACCAGTAAGCAATTTAAATGAGGGTGTTGGGGGAGAAGGGATGAAAAGCTTTTTTCCTATTTTTAAATTCTATAATTTATGAATTTGCTGATGGCTCCAACTGACCCAGCCATATACACCACATTCCTGGTCAGCGTTCAATGGATGTGATTGTATTCTGTGAGAAGGGCGAGTGAATGGGAAAGATTTCAGAGGAAGGAGAAGGATCAAATTATTTGTTTTCCAAAAGTGATGAAAAGTTGGGTTGCAATTTTCTAACACAAGAAAGGAGGATATAAATGAAAATTTGTAGCTTAAAATTTGCATGAGTGAGATACCCTTAAGGAGAATCTTGGTCCCTATGCATTCTTGTACAACTAGATGAAAAGAAGCCAAAATAATTACATTTAAATAGTAAATTTGGAGGCTGGTAATAATATCCCATTTTAATGTCAACCTTATTCCCAGAACTCTTTTGTAAATTGTAGGGTGTTTTTTTTCTCTGTGTGTAGATATATCTGTGAAGAAGCATCATAAATGCTACTACTGCAAAGGCCACACACACCCTCTTTTCCTCACTCTCTCTCTATGATCTCATCAGCTCCCATAGGTATAATTATCACCTCTTTTGCAGATGACTCCTAATTTCATATACCTGATCCTAAACTTTCCCTTGATGTCCAGTCCTACACCAACAACCACTTATCAGACTTCTCTACCTGGATGTCCCATTGGCATCTCAAGCTCCGTGCATCCAAACTTAACATCATTCCTGCCTCCCTGTCATCCACTCCTCCTACAGACATCCCATTTTTTGTTGAAGGAACCATTTTTCTAGCCACACTAAAGTCATTCTGGACTCTTCTTCCCTTTCCTTCATGGTCTCCCAACCCCATCCAACCAGTTGCTTCATCTTATCTTTCCTTCCTCCATGACTTTTTTTAGTTCTGTGCCCTTCCTCCCCATACACACACACACACACACACACACACACACACACACACACACACACACACACAAAATTCTAATAATCTCTGAAGTGGTCTCTCTTCTCTCCAGTCCATCTTCCACATAGCTCCTAAGCTTCTATGTCCCTTCCCACCTCAAAAATTTTCTGGGGTTTCCTACTGCCTCCTGGAAAAATACTAATTTCTCAGCCTAGTATTTAAAAACCTTTACAATCTGGCTACCACCTACCTTCGCAGAGTTATTTTTCATATTGCTTCACATTCTAGCACTCTATGTCCCAACAAACTTGGCTAAAGAGCTGTTTTCTAACCTCAACATTCCATCTTCCATCTGTATATCTATCTCTGAATGGACTGTCTCCCATACCTGAGATACACTTCCTCCTTATCTCTGCCTTCTTGGAATTCCTAGTTTTCTTCCAACTTTCCTAAGTTTTCTTCCAACTTCCCTAGTTTTCTTCCAGCTTCCAACTTCCAACTACCCTAAGCTTTTCTTCATCCCTGATCCCCAAATTTTAGTGCCATTTCCTTCCCAAAATGTCCTTCTACTGTATTTACTTGTCTATATACAAGCTGTATCCACTAGGAGAATCTTGAAGAAAAGGGCTATTTTATTACTCAGTACCTAGTAAAGTATTTATCCTTAATAAATATTTGTTGAATTAAAAGAGGAGAGGCATTTTGAAGTTAAATAATTATTCACAAAGATTGCTATGCATTTGCAAGCAAAGTAGAAGTTCAAAAAGCGGCTAAAAAGTTTTTACCCAGGTTTAAATCTCACCTCTGATCACGGAAGTCACTTACCTTCCCATTTCCTGATCTGAAAAAGAAGGAAAGTTAGGCCAGGTGGTTTTGGAACAAGAATCCTACGACCTTCTATTAACTCTATCATTAGGCCATACAGAGAGATGCAATAGCTCTGGTTTACACGACAAATTCTGACTATTAAGGAGTATCTTTGATTAAAATCTCCTCGTTGATTTGGTTTTGTTAATATTTTTTTGTTGTTAGATTCGAGAAATAATTTAAAAATAAATTCAAATACCTAAGTAGCTATCAAGTGCAAAGCATTTTGTTGTGCCCCAAGAAAGATAGAGTTTATAAAAAGACAAGGTCACAGCCCGGAAGGAGATAACAGGGAATGGAGGGGAGGACACACAGACACATACACGTGACAAAATAAGGCATAATTGGATCAGAGAAGAGCTGAAAGTGGCTGCTATGAGACTGAGGGAGGGAATGGTCAGGGGAGCTCTTCTAATACCCTTGCTCCAAATGAAAATAAAAATTTCCTGTACCATATAAAGGAAACAGGTCATTGCTTCACTTTAGTAGTTGACAAAAAGCTTCCTAAGTGGTGTAAATCCTTAAAGATATAGTAAAATGACCCATCCTCCCCATTCAAAAAAATGACTGTGGCTTTATAAAGGGTCAATTTTCACAAGGAAAGGGGGTGGAGGGGTGTCAACATTAAAATATGGATAAAAATAACTACTATTGACTAATAATAACAGCTCACATATGTAGCTCTCTATGGTTTTCCAAACATTTAACCAACACAATTTCATTTAACTCTCAAGATAGCCCCCTTAACAAAATAGGTGTTATTATTATGTTTTTATTATCCTAATTTTACAGATGGAGAAGCCTGAGGCTGAAAGAAATTTAGTGAGCTGCTCAGAATCACCCAGTTCCTGAGAACCAAAAATGGAATTTGACTCCAGAATTTTGGGTCTCTTAAACCCAATGCTCTACTCACTACACCACTGTCCATGCTAAGGCAAGAGAAGCAAGAATGGAACCCAGTCTTTCATAGAGAAATTTCCCTTTACATCCCTGGATGAGAGATAGTGTAGTAGTTAAAGGCAGCAAGTTCAAGTCTCATCTTACACTATCTGGTTCTTTAACACTCCACCTCTCCATGGCTCTAAAACCAATGCTGTCCAACTCAAATGGAAAAGGGGGCAACTAACCTGGATGTAAGGGTGCCCTGTAAGTACATAGTGACTTATAAAAACATATATTAACATTAGCTACGTGCTTTTTAATTATTTATTTTGTTAAAACTTAGGTATCCTTTCTACATTGTGAGAGTTAAAGAAATTGTACCCCTATAATCTGGAAAATCCACATAAAGATTTTTATCATTCACAGCCTTTTTATAAACTTTCACTTTTTATTTTATCTTTAAAAAAGAAATTGTGTGGGGGCAGCTAGGTGGCTCACTGGTTTGAGAATCAGGTTTAGAGATGGAAAGCCCTGGGTTCAGATCTGGCCTCAAACACTTGTGAACCTGAACAAGACACTTGACCCCCATTGCCTATCCCTTGATGCTCTTCTGCCTAACTTTGTCTGATGTCAGGAAAGAATGAAACCAGAGATCAAGAAGGAAATAGGAATTCCATACTAGTGATTGCCTATGAATTGCTATTTTCAGAGGCATGTAAACAAGAGGGTGGAAGGAAAAATTTGGGAATTATAGCCAAAATATATGACATGGGATTATTTCTTTGACCTGAGAGCATAGAGTTGCAGAGTGTTGGGCATCACCCTTGGTGGTCCCTGAAAATAAACTATATATAAATGAACTGGAGACTCACTACTTGATGAACCCCCAGCACCACCA
The DNA here is from genome assembly GCF_016433145.1 of Gracilinanus agilis. Taxonomy (NCBI): domain Eukaryota; kingdom Metazoa; phylum Chordata; class Mammalia; order Didelphimorphia; family Didelphidae; genus Gracilinanus; species Gracilinanus agilis. The sequence goes on from NC_058133.1 coordinate 472,421,690, forward strand.
CCAAACCTCACTATCTGGGGCATCTGTTCCATAAATATTTACTGACTACCTACTTTCCACAAGACACTGTAAATAATATAAAGAACAATAAGAAACAGTTCAACAGTTCCTGCCCTCAAGGACCTTACAATCTGGTAGGGAGAAGATTTTTACTCAAGTTACTATAATATCAGGCAGAATAAAATTAGGATAAAGACATGTGCATGGGGCAAAGTGGAAAAGGGCTCTGGGTCTGGTCTCGGTTTCCTTATATGTATAATGAAGGGACTGGCCTAGAGGACCTATGAGGGAATAAGGAGTAGTCAAAGTTATTGGATTCAAAAGGAGGAAAAATCATTTCAAATTGTGGACATGGAAGGGCATCAAGGAAAAGCTACAGGAGGAAAAGGACAATGTCACAGGAATGTGGACTGTCTTGTTGTTGAGTCATTTCAGTCTGTTTGACTTTCTGGGTCATTTGGGGTTTTCTTGTGGTTTGCCATTTCCTTCTCTAGCTTATTTTACAGGTGAAGAAACTGAGGCAAAGAGAGTTAAGTGACTTGCTCAGGGTCACAAGTGTCTGAGGCTAGATTTGAACTTACAAAGATAAGCCTCCCTCACTCCAGGCCTGCACCCTATCCACTGTACCTCCCAGAGTAGGAGAAAATGATGATAAATGCCAAGAGACTAATTAACCCACAGGGCATACTTGGGAAAGTATTAAACAGTCCCAGTTGGCTGGAGCAGAGGGTACATAAAACAGAAACATGTGATGGACTGGAAAGATAGGTTATCAATCACAAAATATGCAATAAGCAAGCATCAGAAAGTAAAAGTCAGAGAACCCAAAACTGTCCCAGAGCATTCAAGTTCTTGCTCTTTGGGTATCAGGAAACAAGGATATTTAGAAAAAACTGGAAAATTCCAACAAATATTTATCACATCTCTACTATGTGGAAAACATTCTGTTAGGAGCTGGGGGAGGCACACAGCTTAGATAAGACATAATATGGGGGGCAGCTGGGTAGCTCAGTGGATTGAGAGCCAGGCCTAGAGACGGGAGGTCCTAGGTTCAAATCCGGCCTCAGACACTTCCCAGCTGTGTGACCCCGGGCAAGTCACTTGACCTCCATTGCCCACCCTTACCACTCTTCCACCAAGGAGCCAATACACAGAAGTTAAGGGTTTTAAAAAAATAGATATGATGTGTATGCCTACCCACACAGAGCTTACAGAGAAAAAAGCCTATCTCTGAAAATAGACTAAGTGGATCATCCTTGTTTGCTAACTGATTCCAGGAGGCAGAAAGAACCTCAGAACAGAGAATAGTTGGAAAGAGAACATAAATCTTTATGAAATAGTCAAGAAAACAAAAGATGCCAAGAGTTGTAGGCAATGAATGAAGAGAAAAATTAGGCAATAACACAAGGCTGCCTGGAGTAATTCAAAAGGTATATTTTCATTTAAAATGTCATTTTGGGGGCATCAAGGTGGCTACATGGATAGAGAGCCAGACTTCAAGGCGAGAGGTCCTAGGTTCAAACTGGCCTTAAACCCTGGGCTTTAAGTGACTTCATTTAAACCCCACTGCCTAGTCCTTAGTGTTCTTCTGCCTTGGAACCAATACTTAGCATTGATTCTAAGACAGAAGATAAAGGATTTTTTTAACACAGCCTTTATCTTCTCTTTACTTTAAGAAAAAAAAACTACACCATAACTTGGGCTCCAACAGCCAACAGGAAAAACCCAGGTGTACTAATGACAACAGGCAGCTCCTGCCTTCCCTCCACTGAAGTGAGTCTCCCATTCTCCTTTGGTCATCAGTGCCCTGTAAGTCAGCATGAATCCATCCCCCCAAACCTCTGCTTTTCTTGAAGTTTCAACAATCTTGTTAGGAAAACAAGCCAGACATTCATCCCAGCGTTGGTACAAGCCCACCCTGAGATGCCTGCAATCTTGCCTACAAACTGAGATGTGGATGCCCACAGCAGGATTGAAAACTGACCGCCATGGTTAATTCAGACTTTCCCCACTGTGTATCTTTAAAGTCCACAGAACACTAGCATCTGTCCCTTTGATATAGGATCTGACTGGCCCCACCAAAAGACTGGGCGCTAACCGGTTGCCCAACAATAGAAAGAGATTTTTCTCTGATCCTGGGGCTGAGTTAAAGAGCTTTCTGGTCAGAATTTTTTTATGCCAAGGTATTTCCCTGCCCCCCATTTCTCAGGCTCAAGACAAAAGAAACATCCAATCAAGCAAAGCTCTCCAAACATCATAGTGGTTACAGAACTTCCTGGATAAGTGCTGTACCAGGATGTTGGCTCCCTTGGGTCCAATTCTTTTCCCCAGCTGATAACCAGCCTTAGAATCTCAGAGGATTGGAAAAAAAATAAAAGAACAAGCAGACACACCCGACTGCCTCCCACCTCCACCTGCTCTGGTTCTGCTATTCCTGCTTGGCAACCCAGGTGCGTTCCAGCACAGAGTCCCAGGACTTTGGCAGCATCGGAGCTGCCTCCTCTCCTCCTCGGCTCTGGCACAGCCCTCTGTTACTGGGCACAAGCAGGGGCAGGTAGCATTCCACTTTCCTTGGAATGGAGGACAAGCCAATCAGCATTTTCCCCAAAGGAGCCAGAAAGGGAAACCATCCTGGAAGATGGGATTTTATTCCAATTTTCCAAAGTCACAGCAGAGAAAATATTTTTCCTCTCTCATTCATTGCTCCGAGACTACTTTTCTAAGGGGAAAAACTATTGCTCTTTGGGGACATGGGAGCAGCACCCAACTTGAAAAGCAAGGATTTTACACAGGGAGTTTAACCAGTTACACCACTCCTGCCTCAGGTGGGAGTGCCCTTTCTCACAACCACCTCATTAGGTTAACAGGGGATTAAATGCTCTGGTAAAACAGAATTAAAGCAAGTAACCCCAAAGTTCAAGTAAAGAGATGCTATAAAGGATTTAGTAAATGTGATTTATTAGTGTTGTGTGATTATATAAAACTCCAGCCAAAACATCACTCATTCTGTTGTAAAAAAAAAGTAAAAGGCCAGCATAAAAGATTTTTTTATTGCTTAAATATAAGTTATAGCAAAAGGCATCTGGTTAGTACAATTTTTAATCAATTGAGTCAAATGAAATATCATTTCTTAGATCAAGTACTTGAAGCCAGGACTAAATTTTTACGTAGGTGAAATTGAGAAACTCTGGTATTCACCAGCCTCCTCCTCAAGTAGCCTCCTACCTTTCCAGGCATCCATTGTCCTCAGGCTGCCCCATGGCTTAACCTAAACTTGGCTATTTATTTACACTTGGTAATTTATTTACACCATCCCTCACCCAGTACTCCTGGTTACCTATAGCACATATGTACAAAAAGCCTGGGCAGAATTGGGGCAGTCTGTGTACAGGGACAGATCTTAAGCACTATGAAATAATGAAGAAGAGGAGGAAGGAAGAAGAAAGAGGAGGAGGAGGATTTACTGCCTCTAGCATGCCCTGGAAAAATCATTTAACCTCTCAACTCTCTAAGATTATAAATTGCTGAGAAGGTGTGAACCTGCATCGGTAAAGGGAGTTCCCTCACCTGGAAGTTCCCGAAATCAGTGAAATCACAGGCCCACTCCTTATCCCTATGGGCACAGACACAGCTTAAAAAAATGCAGATCCAACACGACTGAAAAATTCTATTAAGGGGGTGAGTCACATTTTTGTGTAGATCAGAATCAGAGAACCTCATATTTGGAAATGACTCTGTGGGCCATCTAGGCCAGCTCTTACCTGAACAAAAATCCCCTCTCTGAGAAACCCCTAGAGACAAGCTTTGCTCAAATCTGTCACTTCCTCTCTCCACCTCCTGGCTGGGTGCTTGGCATAAGGCTGTTTTATTAGTCGTCTACTCAAAGGCAGCCAGTTTTCAAGGACACAAGAAGTGGGTGTCAATACTAAACTTTCCTGCTACCCACCCCATCCACTCCAACCCATCCCTGCTGATCCTACCCTCATCCAGAATGCTAGAAAGCCAAGACCAAGAACTTCATGACTTTTAAAAACCTGCTCAGTCAGCCTTGCTGAATCAAGACTATTTGTCTAAATTATTGCTTTTGCAGAGAAAAGAAGGCAAGGTGAGAAAGCAAGGCTAGTGTTCTGCACCCAGGTGAACTTTGCAGATAGCCAAGTTATCTTTCCATTAATATGTCAACAAAAGGGAAACAGGCAGAAGAATGGAGATGGGTGTCTAGCTGGGGAAGGAGAAAGAGAGGACACCTCAACAAGCTGGACCACTAGAAGTGGACCGCTGCTCATTCTCATCATTCCCAATACTTTAAACAGATACCTTTTATGCAGGTGCCTGGCGAACTTCTACCTCCAGCAATGACCTCTCTTTGGAGTTCTCATCTGCTTATACACCTTCACCTGAAAATCCTTTAACACTTTAACATATCCCCAACTGGATTCTTCCCCCAGAAACCTGCTCTTCCCTTTCAAGTGGTACTCCCATTCCGCTATGTCCATGGCATTGGAATGAATAATCTTTCACTATTGGTATTAATTCACTATTCTATTAATGATTCTTTCTCTGTTCACTGTCTCATCCTTTATATTTAATCGGTTACTAAATCCTGTCAATGATAGCTCTCCAATCTCTCCCATATAGGTCTCGTCTTCTCTTCTTTTCCTTTCTCATTGGGACAAACCACTTGGAGTATTTCGATATTCAACATTCTCCTTTCCTTCCTAACCCTTCCTGCCTTCACTCTCCCCTCCAATCTGCTGTTCATACTCCTGCCAGATGAATCTTCCTTTTATATGTCAGAGGATAGAATCACAGATTTGGATCTAGAAGTGACTTTAATGGCCATCTAATCCAATTCCCTCCTGGTCCAGAGAAGGTAATTGAGGCAGTGAGAAGTCAGATAACTTGCCTAAAGCCAAACCGTAGAGTCCATGCAAAAGCCAGGAATTAAATTCCAAATCATGCTACCATCTTCTGGGGCTCTCTCTTGCCTGCTGAATAAAATTCAAATGTCACTTCATAAGTAAAGCTTCACAAACAACTGATAAGTTGGCAGTACATTTTCCCTAAGATCTCACGTAGCATCTTGCTTGAACCTTTCTAATGCACCAGTCATGAATGGCTTTGTATCATGTCCTGCTTTGAATTAAAATTAGTTGTGTCTCATCCTCTGATTGACTGTGAATAGAGCACAGGGCTTGGAGTAGAAACACCTGTGTTCAAATTTGGCTTCAGACATGTCCTGAGTAAGTCCCTTAATTTTGGCTTGCCTCAGTTTCCTCAACTGTTAAATGGGGATGATGATAGCACCTACATTTTCCAGGGTGGGTTGTGAGGATCAAATGAGATCATATTTGTACAAAGTGGCTAGAACAGTGCCTGCAATGTAATGGACAGTATATAAATGCTTATTCTTTTTTCTCCCTCCTATTAGATCCATGAGAATACAAATTCTCTCTTAGCTGAATTTTCTTCCACAGTCCAGGGCTTTGTATACAGATGCTTAATTATTTGTTCAAATGAATCATCATCCAGTCAAGTCAAAATATAATTTGTTTTTTGGATCAAAGATGATTTTATTCAAAATAACACCTCTTCTGTTTGTTATTTTTAAGGGAAACTAAACCACTTAAAGGGAAAAGCATATTTCTTTTTCACAGAAATGGGTAACAGATAGATTATAGATTGCCATAATAGGTTATTTTCTTCGACTGGTCTGGTTTTTTCCCATTTGGATCAATTTGAATGAGGGGAAGAGAGCAAGAAAAAGCAGGAAAAGTCACCTTCTTTGTCCAATAAATGAACCCAAATAGATAGCAACAGAAGACATTTCATGAGCTTCCTCAAAATATGCCAAATTAAGGGAAGCTTGCCCCAGAGTATGGCCTATCTATGGTTAGTATACCACAAAGCTGAGGTTCAAAGAACTTTGGATCAACATCACAGAGATGAGGTGTAAAGAACTCCAGTCTATTCCTACAAAATCAAGCATATTGAATGTTTCTGTAGCCTGGTATTCTTTGTTAAACAGCCTGAAGCACTATACTATAAGCATATCATAAATCATGTCTAAGCCCACAGAAAAAGGTACAACACATTTGATTAAGCATTTTTCTTTTTCCGTTTTTGCTATCTTTTAAACAGGTTTGGGTTGGGTTTTGTTGTTTATTTGGTTTTTTTTTTTTAGTTTGTAGAGAACTTCATCCTTGGTAAGTTGTTGGATAAATTCAAATTTGAGCTTTAAGCTTTCCTAACAAAGAGCTATTGTTAGAAGCTCAGGAAAAACTGCTAAGATGGGAGGTGAAAAACAACTTAATTTTGGAGTCAATACATTTTAAGACAAGAGTGCATATCTGTGAAAGCTAGGTGGCCCAGTAGAAACACTGCCAGGCCTGGAGTCAGAGGACCTGGATTCAAATTTGGCCTCAGACACTTCCTACCTGTGTGATCTGAGGCAAGTCAATTAATCCCAATTGCCTATTCCTTGTCTTTCTGTCTTAAAGTTAGTACTAAGTACAAATGTGTAGTGCTTGCCACGTGAGAAATCAGGGTTTGGGTCCTTGACAATGTAACTTCCTTTTTAAGTGTTAAGTGCAACATTGGGGATTCCATGGTAGAATTACTGCCTACTATATAGGAACCCTAGATTTCATTTCTATTCTATGCAAGAACACACTTCAATATGCACCATGGTTTTTTTAAAAATTGAATTAAGAGCCCTAACTTTTAAGATCTAACTCTAAATTATTACTGGACCACTTAGCCTCTCTGGCTTCTCAATTTCCTGCTGTGATAAATGAACTGTCCTCTCCTGAACTTCAAATCATGTTGACAAACTTGTCATTTTAGAAGAAGAAATCAATTCAGAAATTCACCAGCACCTCTTGCCCTGGGAAATCTCCCTCTCTCTGATTAGAGAAGTTGGAGAATGGACATTGGAGAGCTCCTCCAAGATCTTCCACTATTTACAATGACACCCAGAGAATTCTCATCATTTCCCACCCAGCTGCTTCCCTGGATTTCATCATCTCCAGAAACTGATCACTTGGCAAGATGAAATCAATTCAGAAACTACCTCCTCAGATCATTTATCATTCCCACTGCATGACTTCATTCCTTCATCTGCACCTCTTCCCCAACCTGGGTAGCCAGTCCCAACCCCAAGCTGTTTTAGCTTCTTATTATGTGTTGTCTCCCCCATTAGATTGTGAGCTCTTTGGGAGCAAGGATAGTCTTTTGCCTTTCTTTGGATCTCCAGCACTTAGTGTAGTCTGGCACATAGTAGCACTTAGTAAGTTTTATTCCCACTGACTAAAGTTTCTTCCAACTCTAAAATCTCTGTTTCCACAACTTGTGGTAGTTCTTATCTAGGCTCTATTTCCACTGGTTTAAATTGTAATAATATACCTGCAAAGACTCCAATAGGAATTGGCCTGAAAACCATCCAAAATGGAATTAATGACAGCCCCCAAAAAGAGGAGCTTTAGCCCTCTGGATGACATCTTACCTCTAAATCTCTAGAAGGATTAGACAAACCATTGAGCTTGAGTAAGGCAAATTCACACCCAGAATATAGAGACAAAAGCTATAAATGTCATCTCCTCCCATGGTCAGAAGCATGACAAGGGCAAGCTGGAATGGAATAAGTCAAATAGGGAAAACCCATGAGGAGCAGTAGCTGTCTTCCCCATGTGACTACAGGAAGACCTTAGGAAGAGCAATCCCCTTGCCTTCTCTGCCATTGGAGCCACCACTCAAGAGCTAATTGTTCTCAAAGACAAATATAGCTAGAAAAGACAAGAATAGTTCAGGTTGATACTGAAAGGGAAAGACAGTGAGATGAAACCATAAAGAAGTCAACCGCGATGCCAAGAACTTGTAGGCATGGCACAAGGACGACTCTGGCTATCCAAGTCCAAGATGGCGACTTAGGGGCTGTGACTCAGGAATAATATGGATTTTGGAGATAAGGGGAAGGTCAAAGGAACCTAACTTCGGGGATCTTCCTCTCATTTTTGTTTTCCTTCTGAAACATTTTGAACCAGAGTGCTTTGAAGGAGGAAACTGGTCTCAGGGTTCTCAGGTGTCCAGTAGGGAGATTTTTTTCCCCCAGGTTTCTAGGTGCTGACTTTGATCCAGTAAAGCAAAAATGCCCCCCAAATATAACCTGGGTCCTTTATGCCAAATGGAGCCTTGGAACAATCAAATGAGAATAAATGAAGTGTATAACCCATGGTTTCCCTTGACGCCCTAGCATGTGTGACTATCAATTACACCTCTAAGCACTCAAATGGAGTCATAATTCATGTGCATTTTTATTGCTTGAAAGTTAACAAAACGAGATATAAATATGTAAGTATGTAGATACAGATGTATATGTATACACATATGTACATATACACAAAACAGGTATATGTATACATAAAAATAGCATATCATTTGAGTCTGACAACAACCCAATAAGGTAGGTACTACAGGTATTATTATCCCTATTTTATAAATTAGGGACAAGATAAGATTTGCCCATACTCCAACAGCTATAACTGTTGGAGGCAAGATTTGAATTTGGGTCTTAAGAGGTTTCTAAGTCCAGCATGTTACTTTACTATACCCATCTATATCCTAGGCCTTTGAGGTAACTCCAAGATAAAAAAAAATTTAAAAACACTTAATTACCAGAATATATCAAGCTATATATCAAGTCAGGCTACCTTGGATCTAAGACCTGTAGGAGGTTAGAGAAGGTTCCCTAGGAAGCTCTCAGTTCATTCCAAATTATTCCAATTTAATTTGACCTTTTTTGAGGGAATCTGAAAACAACTCTCTTCTTCTCCCCTCCTTGAAACTCCCAAGAATAGTCCAGGCTAAATGAAAATAGACCTTCCACAGCAATTACCAAATAGAAGAGGTCTCCAGGACTCACTTAGGTTACTAAGTGTACTTAATAAATACCTGACTAATGCCTAGCATGTTGGTATAATCCTGGAGATCCAGCCTTAAATTCTTGAATCTCTCTTCAGAAAATGAGCTAGGATCCCTTGTAGAACTCCGAAAGCACTTGACTGGAGGAAACTGTCTATTTAGAGACTATGCTTTGTCCTTAAAGAGCTAAGACTGGGAGAAAGGGTAGGAGAAACAAAGACAATTATATGCAAAACTAAATATAAAATTGAGTGTGATCACTCACCGAAGCCAAAAGGTACAAAGAGCTGAGAGATACAAGCTTGGATTAAGGAAGGCATGCATGGTGGTGAAGAGAATGACATTTAAGATCGATGCTGAACAGAAAATATGAATGAGGAGGGCCATAAATTTATAGCTAAAAAGAGTCTTACAAGTCATCTAGTCCAATCCTCTCATTTTTAAAGGTGAGAAATGGGGCCCAGGGAGGTTAAGTAATTTGCTTGGAGTCACACAGGGAAGCAAAGCTGGGAACTGAAGACAGTTAACTCCTGGCTCCAAATTCAGGACTTTTCCATTCTGTTAGACTGCTTCCCTTAAACATCTCCTGTATACAATGCTGGCCACTCAAAAAAGGGCTATTCAAGTATTAGATCAACAAAATCAAAACTCATAATATGCAACAAAATTCTGTTAAAATTAAGCTTCACAAGAACAGATTGGTAGGACAGTGAGGACCTGGGTTCAAATTTGGTCTCAGACACTTCCTAGCTGTGTGATCTTGGACAAATCACTTAACTCCCATTACCTAGCCCTTGCCAGCCTGTCTTTGAATTGATACCAAGACAGAAGGTAAAGTTAAAAAAAAATAAGTTTCATGCAAGAAAGGAGAGGTAATTTATATAATTGCTTATTGGGAAATTAAGACCACTCAAAGCCAACACCATGTTCATATTTATGTACCGATTTTAAAATTTACAAAGTGCTTTCCTTAACACATCTCTGGGAGATAGAAGGTAGAGGAATTATTCTCTACATTTTACAAATAAAGACACTATAGCTAACACCTCCCACCACCTCAGAAAGGTCAAGGTGCCCAAGACTACAGAGATAGTGACCATGAAGTCTTCTGACTTTAAACTGAGGTTTTCCCCATAATAAACCCAATGTCTTTTGTACTTTTGTTAGATATGAGATGCGAGATTCACTAAGATTCAAAAGAGCTATCAAGGCACAAAATAAATTAAAAGAGTAAGTAACTTCCCATTTTCCCTCTGGAAAGGATTTCTTGCCTAACTTCCAAATGCAAAAAAAGAGGGGTGAGGAATGGGGATGATTCCATATTTCTGGCAACGAATTTGTAATCTAGCTGTGCATGGAATATTAGAATCAGAAAAACTGGCTCTAGTCCCTTCCGCTGGATCCCAGCTATGGGAAGGACTGAAGTCATGCATGCCACAGTTTCTATAAAATAACTGCTCCAATTTCCATAGCCTTTTAGGATTTGCCAAGAGCTTTGTATACACTCAGGTGTCCTAAACAAATACACATGTAAATTGCTATTTAAGATCTTTTCATTATTTGCTCTTTACAGGAACTAAAACAGTTTCCTTTCAAAAGGTGGTTGTATAGCAGCACATCCATGACTTAAACTTGCAAATTTTATCATACCCTGCATATTCTTTTGTTTTGTTTTAAAATTTTAAATCCTTACCTTTCATCTTAGAATAAATACTGTGTATTGGTTCTAAGGCAGAAGACTAGTAAGGGCTAAGCAATGGGGGGAAGGGGGGAGGAGGGGATTTGCCCAGAGTCATATAGCTTAGGAGAATCTGGGGCCATATTTGAACCCAGAACCTACCATCTCTAGACCTGGTTCTCAATCCAGAGTAACCTGGCTGCCTCCCTTTATGTTCTTATATATTAAGGCAATGGGAAGTCACCAAAGTAAACACTCCATTTGTCACTGAAATAGAGCTAAACATATTGCTCACAATATTTTGGCCCTTCCTTTTTCTCTGGCACAGATCAGAGCTGGAAGTGAATAGTATTCGAGAGAGAAAATTAATGAAAAATAAGCAGTGGACTGAAATCTTTCAAATAAACCCTCACCAAAGGGGTGGTTTGGAGAGAAATGCAGGAGACAGAGAAGGCGTACGATGATTCTATCAGGGATAAGTTACCCTTTGCTATGTCATGGTCTTTTCATGTGGCCATGAAAAAATAGCTGAGCCATTGTTTGGTTGATAATAACCAGATGTTGATGGGATGATTGCACTCTGACTGTCTTCAGAGTAAAATATTGTGTAATTGGGTGTGTCAATCTATGTCACTCCACAGATGGTTATTAAATTGCAGATACTTTGACAGAGATAAATGTAAAATCCTACTCTTAGGTTAAAAAAAAGTCAGCAGCACAAATCCAGAATTGTCCTGATTTTTTTTTAAGGGAAAAGGTTGCTGAATGAGCCTGTCTTTGCTATCAAAGCTCCAGAACACATGAAGGGAGTAGTTGGTGAACATTTACAAAATGAAACCTTATTCACGAAGAGCTAGCATGGTTTCAGCAGAAACAGATCATAAAAATTTCATCCTATTTCCTTTTCTGAGACAGTCACTGGACTGGTTCATAAGGGGGAACACTGGAGTTAGTTTACCTTGATTTTAGTAAAGAGTTTTACAAAGTCTCCCATGCTCTTATTATGGAAAAGATAGGAGAGATACTGGCTAGACATTAGTACAATTAGGTGAATTTGAAATAATAGTTCAATGTCGCCTTGGAAGGACCAGTCAGTAAGTAAATAAAACAAGCCTTTATTAGGTGCTTTATGTTTGTGCCAGTCACTGTTTTAAGTCCTGGGGATAGAAGAAAGGTAAAAAATATGGTCCCAGATGTCAAGAAGCCCAAACTCGGGGGAGATAATGTGAAAATAATACATACATAAGAAATATATACAGACAGAGTAATGAAGGGTCATCTATCTCAGAGGGAATAGGGACCTGGGAAAAGCCTCCTGAGGAAGATGAGATGTGAAGTGAGTCTTAAAGGAAGCCAGAGAAACCTAGGAAATAAGGAAGGACAGCACCTAGGGAATGAGAAGAGAGAATATTCTAGGGACCCAGACAGGCAGGGAAATAGGAGTTGGGAGTCAGAAAAACAGTAAGTGACCCTGCATGTCTGCGTCACAGAAAGCCTAGAAGGGAATAAAGAGTAAGAAATCTGTAGTGCTAGGAGAAACCAGGTTGTGAAGGGCTTTAAATGCCAAACAGAGGGGGTTTTTTTGATCCTGGAGGTAACAGGGAGCCACTGGAGTTTACTGAGTTGGGGTGGAGGACGATAGGCACCAGACACCAGTGTGGCACTCAAATCTGTCTCTCACTCTCTTACTAATGTGGTCTTGTGCAATATATAGATGAAGCTATACACATCATAAAGCTTCATCAAAATATTGCCTTCTCAAAGACCAAAACAAATCCCAGAATTTTGTCACAGCATGTAATTCAAAATAAACATAATCAGTCCCTAATTATCTAGGGGAACTGGATTGGCATAGTGGTTTTAATCTAATCTAACCTAATGGTTCTAATCTCACAAGCCAATCTGGCTACAGAAGTATCCCAGCACTGGGAGAAGGTAGAAAGAGATGGTCTGGTCCCATGGGTGTTGCTGGAATTATTCTCCTGATGCCTCCCTTCCTTCCCTATTCCTCCCCATCACTTTGAAATTTCTTAAAGATAACCATGATATACAGTTTTCAATGATAATAGTATGGCGGTGCCAGCACACAGGAGACAGGGAATCTCATCTAAGAAGGCTACCTTTTGTTCCCCAGGTAGAGAGCAAGTTGTCCAGCTGGGGCACCCAGGCAGAGGAGGGACACTTGGCAGGGACTTGGCATCTAACTGCTACACCCTTCAGCTAACTGACCACTCCCTATGGCAAGCTGCCCCATGAGAGGGACTGAAAGAAGGTATGCCTGCTGAGCCTGGCTCTCTGCTAGGAAGGCTAAGACCAGTGAATGAAAACACAAGCATACTTTCTCTCTTAATGATTCAAGGTAGGAGCCCATTTCGTGAAACTGCTAATTGTTCTTTCATCAACATTAATAGGTTTAGGTTTTCAGCTGTTTCATCAATTCCACACTGAAGTGTACCATTGGGACAGTTCCCACAGAACCTTGAACTACATTTCCTCATTGATGTGTCCCACAGCCACCATCATGTTGCACTAATAATGGTCCCTGCCTATTTCCTCATTTTGATTAAAAGGGAAGAAGAAATGCTAAAATATTTAGGTGGGTGAAAAGTACAAGATAGACAAAGTTATTTGAAATGTTATTGGACACCCTTGCATTTAAAGTTATAATTTTAAAAATATAAGAATAAAAGTACAAATAATAATAGTTGCCATTTATTTGGTACTTTAACATTATTAGAACACTTTTCATAAATATTAAATACTTACAAATTCTCAAGGTGGGTAGTATAGGTATTATTATTTCTATTTTACAAATGAAAAGACTGAGGCCTGGGGAGAATAAGTTAAATGGTTTGCTCATCCATAGTCATGATGCTCAGAAAATGTTGAAGAAAGGGTTCAAACTTAAGGCTCTGGCCAGCCACTTTCTACTCTACTGTCTAAAGAGCACAACATAAAGGTTATTTCTGAGAATCTTTGGAAGAACTAAAAGATTCCAAGCCCCCTTTTACGAGAATTGAAGCTTTTCTTCCTATGGCAGAGGTCCCACCCACAGAAACCAGCCTCACAGCCATACCACTGTAAATGAACCCAAAAAGGAAGTGACTTACTCTGAAGTGCCAACATCACTCAGATGAAACTGAACTTGTCAACTGGGGTAAAACTGAGAATGTCACCCACAAACTAAGGAAGAGGAAGGAGACTAAAATTAGGACCCCAAGGTCCATTTGGCCAAAAGAGAAATAAACATCACTCATTCTTCCTTCAGACACCATTGCTTCTCAAACCTGGATTGGTTTGTCTTTGACATGGAAATTGAGCAATGAAAAAGAGGGTTTAACATGGGGAAACAATCATGCTTGGCTATCCCCATCTACTACATGGTCATCTCAGTAAGAGCAGGGACTTGGAATCTCCCACAATAGATGCTTAGCAAATGTTTGTGAATTGGAATGTTTAATCACAGCTTACATTTATATGACGATTTAAAGGCTAAAACCATGCTATACTCAGCATCTCTTTTGATCTCCACAACCACCCTGGGAGGCAGGTAGTACAAGTATTACTGTCCTCATCTTACAGATGAAAAAACTGGCTCAGTTACTGAATTAATAAATAATAATGAAAGCTAGCATTTATATAGAATGTTATGGCTTGCAAAGTGCTTTACAAATATTACCACATTTTATCCTTAAATCAACCCTGGGAGGTAGATGCTGTTATTATTCCCACTTTAGGAGGAAATTAGAAGAGGAAATTAAGACTGAGGTTAAGTGTCTTGTCCAGGGTGTCTGAGGCTGGATTTGAACTTGGGTCTTCCTGAGTCCAAATCTAGTGTTGTATCTATTACTTTGCCATCAACCAACTGCCCAGAGTTATCAAGTGGTGGGATCAGCATTCAAACCCAAGTCTCCTGACTCCAAGTTTAGGTACCTTGATATTACAACCAGACTATGTATGATGGCAGCAGCAAGCTGCAGACCTCAAGAAGAAAGGCGTAGGAATGGGATAGATAATAAGTTGTAGGGCAAGATGGGCAATACCTGGTAGTTTTTCCTTACAGGTTACAACTTCAGCTTAATCAACAACTCAAAAAACCTTTTAATTAAACACTTTACTACATGTAAGGTATTATTCAAGGCAATGAGGAGGCAAAAATGAAAAGCAATCAAGTACCTTCCTTCAAGAAGCTAAGCATCAAAAAGGTGAGATACAACATGCCATTATTGATACATCAGAGAACATGATGGACAAAGGAGAGAGCCTGATAAACTCAAAGAAAAAGAGACACCTTTCAATCAGGGGGAAAAGAAGACACCTTTCAATCAGGGAAGACAAGCTTCCAATTGAGAAAGACCTTAAGAGAAGAAAAGGATTTCAACCAGCAGATACAAGGAGAGAATAGCCAGCGAGAATTCCAAGAGGCAGTATCTGGAAAATAGTCGAATAGTGCAATCTGGCTGAAACACAGAGACTGCAAGAAGAGCTTGGTGAAAAGAGATTGGGAAGATAAATTGGAGTCATTAGAGAGGGCTTTAAATGGCAGGTTAAGGAAACTATATTTTATCTTAGAAACCAAGAGTCCAGTAAGACTCATTCTGCTGACTGTTTTTGTACGCCCTGCAAGCTAAAGATTATTTTTTGCATTTTTAAATAAAGTTTTATTATAGTTAAAAATGTAAAAAACTTGCACGGCCTACAAGAATTGGAACAGGCCAATTTGGACCTTGAGCCATAATTACTGACTCCTGTTAAGACTATAAGGAGCCATTGTGGGATTTTGCGCAAGGGAGTCATGGTCAGATTAGGGCATTAGGAATAATTGCTTTGTGAAAAAACTGTGAACAAGAAGGCCAGTTGGGAGGATATAATCATAAATAGCCAATAATACAACAATTCATTTTTTTCCTTGCCAACAACTCTACCTAGTAGGTAGGGAAGTAGGGAGAGAGCTAAAACAAATAGCATCCTTGTTTTACAGATGAGGCAGCTGAGGCTTCAGGACTCTCCTGGTTCCAAGCTCTGTGTTTTCCCCAGTATACAAACCTCTCTGAAGAGAGTAGGAGGGGAACAGATGGAAAGGAGAACGCTGTGGGCTCAAATGGGTTTTAGTGGTTAGTTGGCTGTAGAGCGTGAAGGAAAAAAAATCAAAATGATTACGATTTTAAGCTCGAATGTCTTGGTGCCACCAACAGAAATAGGGAAGCTGGAACAAAGGACAGATTTTTAGAGGGGAAGACATGCTGAGTTTGTGATAGAGAGGCAGGGAGATATACCATCTACAGAATCAACTTTGAAGCCAAAGACCTAAGCTGGAATCCTTTCACTGACATGTGTGACCATGCACGCTCTAGACAATGCTCTAAAACCAGACAGTGTGAATTAGTAAAGGGAGTGTCCTCACCTGGGAGTTTCTTATACCAAAGGAACCATAGGTCTATTCCTTATCTCTGAATTAGTGATGCCAGTGTGGGAACGCTGAGGTGGAGCTATCCAGCTAGAAGATGGTAATGAAGATGAAGGGCTGGAGCTTAGATGAGAGACTAGCCCTGATTACATTAAGTTGTAAGTTATTTTCATAGAGATATGAAAATGAAAGCTATGAAACTGGGTATGACAAGCCAAGAGAGAATGTAAGGAGCTGTTGCAAGGGGCTATGGAGAAAAAATGCAGAAGAAAGGAGGAACCTCAGTGTAGGAACAGGAGTTTATTTAACCCAAAAAGAGAAACCAAGAAGAAATTAAGAGCAGATCAGCACATACTACTCAGCTAACAACACCGAGCTGGACAGAAAGTATAAGGAGCTGGCCCCTACATCTTGAAAGCAAGACTCAGAATGGAAAAGGAGCCTGGACTGGATTCCATTTAGGGAACTGTCCAACACTTTCAATGATATTAAACTGCCACAAAAACTCATCTTTTTAACAATCGTATTTGTCTGGTGATTCTACATATGACTTTGTAGCATATTAATTCCATGACCTCAGAAGAATCAAAATGGTAAACAACCTAAAGGAGCATAATGAGTAAAAGCAGGTTGCACCAATGATGGCTTGTGCTTAAAAAACTGGGTAAAGGTCATGATTGGCTGGAAAAGATGGGCCATGTAGTGAGAGCAAGGGATAACAGAGGACAGACTGAGTGCTGATGGATGCTGATATTCAGGAAACATTAAAAGAATTGGGAGGAACACTGGATGCACTGAGTGGAACATCTAGGAATGATTTGTGGAAAAACATGCAAGAAGGAATCACAAAAATAGAGCAGGAAAGTTCTGACAATCATACGTTGGATTTATTAAATACTTTAAAAGAAAAACAAGTTCTACATATTAGAAGTTTGCAGTTTCTTGTACAAACTTTTCCTTGAGTCCTACTCTTTCTGTGTACGCATTTACGTGTGTGTATGTACATGTATATGTATGTGCACATATATAGAAAATGGTTGTTTGATTTTATATTTAAGTTCAGGATAAAAAAGAGAATGAAAAAAGACATTGCCTAGAATAACACAGAATGAAAAAGAATGGAGGAATTGGGTAGGAGGGAATACCCTCTGAGAAATCATAAATTCACTTAAAAATTAATCAAGGCAGAGCTAAATAAAGCACCCCATCCATCTAGGAGTTCCAGAGGAGATCAGAAAAGATACACAGCTAATGGAGCTATCATCCTTCTCCAGGGATTATAACCCAAAGACAAAGAGAGTCCTTTATATACAAAGGAATTAAGAAGCATTTACATGGTGCTAAGAGCAGAGATGAGACTCTGCTTCCCCTCCAGGAGTGTACTTTCTAATGAAGGAGACTGTACTTAAAGGGGAGTGGTGGCCAGGTAAGGGTGAGGTCACAGGGACTGTGAAAGGTGTCCTTGTAAAACTAAATTGGTGCATCATGGTAGAGTGGAACGTATGGCTGCTCTTGAGCCCAAAAGACCTAATCCTTACCGCTCTTCTACCTTGGAATGATTACGCAGTGTCCATTCTAATATAGAAGGTGGAAGGGAGGAAGCATGGGAGGGAGGGAGGGAGGGAGGGAGGAAGGAAGGAAGGAAGGAAGGAAGGAAGGAAGGAAGGAAGGAAGGAAGGAAGGAAGGAAGGAAGGAAGGAAGAGAGGGAGGGAG